>NW_012026793.1:309297-311514 GCF_000956235.1 Wasmannia auropunctata | reverse complement strand
TATCCCCTGTGTGCCTTGTCGACTCAGTCATTTTGACTTTTGCGCAAAATTATTTTGATTATTGAACAAAAATTATTTTCAGATCTGGCTTCAGCAAAAGTGTTCTTTCCGTGTAGAACATCAGAATTTTTATAGTTAACTAGCAAGTTGCATAAGTTTTATAGCAATACTTATCAGTTTTAATATTCCAACAAATTATTTTGATGATTCAATAACAAAATTATTTTCAGATCTGGTTTTAGCAAAATTTTTAGACCGTTCAACAAAATCGTTCTTTCCGTGGCGTGAATCGGAAATGAAAGAATAATCTCTCGCGATAAATTCCCCGCGGTGTTTCAAGATTCTTATTAGCATCATATTATTAAAGACTATCTATTTAATTTGCGATATTACTATTCCAGTTCTAATTAGTATATAGATTGCGTTGCAAGTAATCGGCGCGCAGTTTGTAGAACTGCACGTTGTATACTTAAAATTTACATAGAAATATTATTAGACACCAACAGCCAGTCGCAACCGTATTTGGTGTTTCCCTATTTATGTAATTGTGAAAGAATAATCCAGAATTATATATTATTATAATCCAGAATTACGTATAGGAGAGAGAGAGAAAGAGAGAGAGAGAGAGAGAGGGAGAGAGAGAGAGAGAGAAGGGAATTAAATGAGCGGGAACAAGCACTAAAGGCAAACTAAACGTTAATCTCAATTAATCATCCGACGCATACACATTTTAATTCGGAATTAAAATCTACCCTGTAAAATTGTGCGCAACTGTTTAGGGGTATCTCGCTGTATATCTTCCTTCGTTTCCACGTTTTTCGCTCTTCAATTTTTGCCAATCAATTGGTTTATGTAATTTTCCGATAAAGCTTATCACGTCTTACGCATAAATGCCGCTCATTTCTCATCCCGCATTTATCTCGGGATTTCCAACTTACTCGCAGACCCGTCGATTAATCTTATAAAGTTCATGCCGGCGCTCGCTCTCATTCGTATTGTCTCTCAACCTGTTCATATATCCCGAAGTTAACGCGATCGAAATCGCAGCGACAGACGCGGAGAACGTACGGTGCACGCGAAGAGCGTTGTTGTATACCTCGTGGCGTTTCGATATCTGCCTAATGACCTTTCAGAGCGAGCCTTATTTGCACCGAGAACAATGACTCTCGGTATCGCACGTGTTATTCGGGAGATATATATATATATATATATATATATATATATATATGTAAATTTCGCAGAGATACATATTTTTGCTCTCCGTCCCGCCTGTCTCTCTCTCTAATCAGCTTGTAACATCGCGTCGTACATCGCAATCGCACATAGATCATATCTCGTACAAGACATGGTAAGTACGAGCTTAAAATAGATAGACGCACCTTACGGAACCGAGGCGTCGGGACCGCGAGGGCAAAAACACGGAGCTGTACATAAACATTAGTCATATATTGGTAGTCTCATGATTACGATCTCCCTCAAAGCATGAAGTATTTACGAGCCGTAACCTGCGTTGCATCAGTGATATTAGTTCTGGAATTATTGTATTTTAATTGCCGCTTCGAGCCCGTCGAGTTCGTGTCGTACGTGTCGCGCGCGCGCGCCGCGTCGATGACATCGTAACAGGTGTCGACGCCGTGCGTTTTCCGTCTGCGAAATGAAGTCTCCTTAAAACGTAGCTCTGCTACGCCCCGATGGACCGTCGATATTGAATTAAGAACGCTTCACGCGGAATCGAATTACAGTCGAATCTCGATAACGTGAATCTCAAGGGAAGAGCTAAAATCTCCGGGTTATAGAGTTTCCGACTTATTGAAATTCGAGTAAAAGAGGGTTAACATATGAAAAATGAAACATGATTTTCATGAGCTTATGGTCAAATAAACTAAAGGTTACGTGTACATTAGTTGAGTTGGCATCAAGTTAACTTGATGGTTAGTCCTAATCAAATGTCGTTAAATAATAAACTTCCTATATAATAATAAAGTCCTAATCAAATGTCGTTAAATAATAAACTTCCTATATAATAATAAAGTCCTAATCAAATGTCGTTAAATAATAAACTTCTTGATAATTTTTAACCTTTAGGTAGGGTAATTCCGGTATATACGCCGTACCTTTTAAAAACTCAATTTATCAGGTATTATTAATTATAGTTAAGGTAAATGAACTATACCAGTAAAAACTTTAGATTGTCTACTACTATGAAAAAAATATTAG
>NW_012026793.1:303049-309277 GCF_000956235.1 Wasmannia auropunctata | reverse complement strand
AAAAAAAACTTCTTTAAACCCTTGCATTTTTTGTCGTATAAAAATATGGGTGGGTTATACGGTTACTCACGGATGAAATGAATGACTCAAAAAATACACAAATAATCTAAAAAGCTAAGCACTTGTATTTTGCTATATCTTTTACAATTCCTCTTCACTTATGTACCACGAAATAACCACGAAGCTTTTTATATTTCCTACAATAATCATTTTATGTAGATTATAACTTATGGTTGTGCTACTTATTACAGTGATAAATCGATTTAACTTACAATAATTTTATAAATATCAACAGTAAAAAACTGAAATTATAATACAACACTAATATAACACAAAGGTATGTAACAGAGTGGTTGCGAGAAAATTACTTTCACTTCTTCCATTTTTTTTGACTTCTGCGGCATAAATCCTCGCGCGGCGTATATACCGGAGTTACCCTAACCGTACGTTGTAAAAATGAGCCTTACGGAGGTATTAGAATTCATAATTTTCCGATTAAAATGGATGTTAAAAAAAAAATTCAATATTTGGCAGTGAATTATTTATTGCATACATGTAATACAGTCTGTTCCACAAGAGCGTATGGTCTGTTTCTCTTGAGAAAAAAAAGATTTTTGAAAAATAATTATGTGATCTTCAAGTATATTATATACGCTTCGATACATTTATATTCAATACGTCATTTAGTTTCCTCGATCAAGGCTTGAAAATATTGTGGCACTTTTACGAGGTTTTTTGTAAAAAGTCTCGGCAAGTGTAGATCATGACTTCCAAATCGAACGTAATTGACACAATAATTTCTTTAGAGTGAAGACACGCTTTTTCTTCATCTAGATTTGTATAGCAATCCATACATTTTCAATCGCATTGACATGAGGAGATTGTGAAAATCAGTGTTTTGCAAAAATGCCATTTTATGTATCCTGTTTTTACTGTGTTTTATCCAATGATAACACAATAACTAAACCAAACTGAAATTTAACTTTCAAAGCATTTTAGCCTAATGTATTGCAAATATTAAAATATAAAAATTTTTCTCATACGACATCTATTAACAGAATTATGAACCGTATGCTCTTGTGGAACAGACTGTAAATGTAATCATAAAACAAATACCTATGGTATTACTTATGATTACACATTCTACAATTTCGAATTATAGAAGTATAGCGACAATAGAAGTTTGACTTACAGACATAAACTTCGACTTATAGAGAGCTACTTTAAATTCGAGTTGCAGAGGTAAAATAATAACATCCAAATATCTATATAGCAAATAGTTTCGCTTTATAGAGGTTTTCCGCAGCGGAAGAGAATGAACAAAATTTTCGTCCTATAGAAATTTTCGAATTATATAGAGGTTCGAGTTATCGACGTTCGACTGTATTGCAGTTGGCGTATCACTCTCTCAAATTAGCATCATTTTCATTCAATAACGTAAGCCGTATCCGTGTGACCATCGGCATGTATCACGTCGTAACGATATACCATTAGGATCGTTTCGTCCCTTTAAATTGAGCGAGCAAACCTGATCCTCCTCGAAACCGTTCCTTCCGGAAAAAGGAATTGTTTAAAGACAGTAGACTTCCCTCCCCCCTCTCTTTCTCTCTCTCGCCCACTCTCGAGAATTGTATAAGCTACCCTCATGATTACAGCGAACGCAAAATAACAGTGTCCATCATCGAAAGAAACGCAACACGCTCGGAAGGGCGGGAGGGGGGCTGCAGGTGAGACCAAACACGTGAGCCGGGGCTTCTTTGGTATAAGCGGTCGCGTTATCGTGGCATCCTGTCATTATTTTACGATTAGACCGAAGGAGGTGGCATTAGGGCAGTTGACAAAAAAGGACGACCGCTCTTCACATAGAAAGAAAAAAAACGAAAGAGGGGGGAGGGGAGAGGAGAGGAGTGGAAGAAGAAGATGAGAAAAAAGAGACACGCCGGGGGGAGAAAGTTCACTGGTTTTGAGAAATAATTCGTCGTCGACATCAAAGGATCGAGACGAAGCGGAAATCGAAGAATGGAACTGGAGAGGAGCGCGGAATGTTTTGAGCGGATCGGCACATCCGCGTATCCGAGCGTTTGAAAGCGATAATCCGTGTCGTTCCTCGCTGATGGAAGTTTCTAATTGGACACCGACGCGCGTCCTATTAGACGTTTCACAATAGATTGAAAAATGATATAAAATCGAAACGTTCCAGTAATTGATCGCGCCTCTTATACGACACTCTGTATATGTGGGGTCTCCGGTATATACAAGTTTCGCGCCGACATATCCTGCGCTTTGCAGAGAAAGTTTAATTGGTCGAAGGACGGGGAAGTTTAAAGGTAGCACTTTGGAGTGCACAAAACCACCTGGATTTCTCGCTTCTGCCCTTCTCTCTCTCTCTCTCTCTCTCTCTCTTCGGAAAAATGGCGGAATAATCTGCGAGGTGTTGACTCGAGATCGCGTAATACGAATCTTAATGTTGAGCCTCCATAAACGGCGCGGCCGAGCCGCTGCAATGCGTTGCATCGTTATTTATCATAATAACGAGACGAGTCCTCGGCCTGATTTCGGACGCGTTTGCGTGTATAAGTACAATAATAAGGAAAACATTAATCGCACGGTTAACATTGCAATCACTGTCGAAACGATAGGCATCCGTATATTTGAATAGCGATGCCTAATTATGAAAAATGACACACATTTTATCGCTCTCTCACGCTCACGTGTAAATTATAACGTTGAAATGATTCCGAGCGTCCGTCGCGTCGTTTGCGCCGCCGCCGCGATAACGACGTGTAATTTTATGCACCGGGACACCGCGGCGCGTGATTATAAAAATTGTTACCTATCGGAAATATGTCGGAAATCGTCAACGCACGTATACGGGACGCGCGGCGGCTGCACGGCGTATCGTAATCTCAGCTTGCGATTGCTGGCGTCGCGATTACTGTTGCAATACATATAAACGATACCCGATTCTGTTTCGACGCACCGACACACACGCAATTGCAAGAATTGATAACTGTGTCCTACGCGGAAAGAACGGTTTTGTTGAAACGTCTAAAAAAATTTTGCTAAATACAGATCTGAAAATTAATTCTTGTTGAATCATCAAAAAAATTTTGTCGAAATATTAAGAATGATACACTGTTAAATCTATAGTGTCAAACTGAACCTTATTTAAGTCGCTACTGCTCTTAGTTAATAAATAATTCTTTTTCACTAAAACAATGGAGTTAAATAATTTAAAACAGTTTAAATTTAATTCAAGTTTAAGTTAAATTCCATTGTTTTATTTAAAAATAACTGTATTGTTTTAGCTAAAAATAACTATTTATTAAGTAGGAGCAGTGACGACTTAAATAAGGTTCAGTTTGACAATATAGATTTAACAGTGTAAGCATTACTATATAGAACGTTTTGATATTCTAGCAATTATTTTGACTTTCTCACAAAATTATTTTGATTATTGAACAAAAATTATTTTCAGATTTGGATCCAGCAAAATTGTTCTTTCCGTGTATATAGTATGACAAACCGGTACACTGTTAAATCTATAGTGTCAAACTGAATCTTATTTAAGTCACCTTACTGCTCTTACTTAACAAATAGTTCTTTTTTACTAAAGCAATGGAGTTAAATAATTTAAAACAGTTCAAATTTAACCCAAATTTGGATTAAATTTCATTGTTTTATTTAAAAATAACTATATTGTTTTAGTTAAAAATAACTATTTATTAAATAGGAGCCAGTGCAGACTTAAATAAGGTTCAATTTGACACTATAGATTTAACAGTGTACGATGTCGTCTTCACGAAGCGAACCGACCGCAATCCACCATTACGTCGATTATTCGTCATCGTCATTATTGTTTCGCGCAACGCGAATGCATCTCTATCTCCACGATAGACACACAGTCCGGTTGTAATAATAAATTTAATCGGTACGTAAAATCGCGCCCGCCGTGCCGCGTCGCGTCGTCGATTCGCGTCGCGTGTTTGTTAATGCGATAATTCGAAGTCGCGGTCTGTGCGCTTTTTCTGCGCTTGAAATTATCGTCGCCAGGACGAGTGCAAATTGCGAACGTAAGGTGGAGGATTTTACCGGCGTACGTAATGACAAACGCATGTCGTTAGTGCGGACCCGGCGACAGCTTATTAGCCGGCTCCGTTTGACACGCTGTGTCCAAAAAAATATTCGCCTCGCTTATAGAATTGAGAGCTTGAGATGTCCGAACCATTCAAAATTATATATGAATCGAATCAGATCGAAGCAGATAAAATTTCATTTATACTCACCCGGCAAACACAGATTATTATAACTATACAATATTGCAGCAGCATTGTAATATTTCTGCAATATAGTTGAAATGTTGCAATGCTGCTGTAACATTGCAGCTATAATCTGTTTGCTGGGAAAATAGTTGGCAAATTTTACTTCAATGGATTTGAATCGTGTTCGAATAGTTTGAACATCTCTAACTTTCGATTCTACGAGCGAGGCTATAATGATCTTTTGGATCTTACCCGATTCGATTCGATTCGAATTGGAATCTCGATGGTTTGAATTCGAATTATGTGAAAATCTAAGAGGTTTTGAATATGAATTACGTAAATTGACAACCTTATAGAATATGATATTTCCCGCTAATAAGTAAAATAGTGATAAAATCAATATTACATTTTCTTATATAGAAATCTTTTTTATTAACTATACGTATATTAAAATGCAACAAAAATTTAACAATAATTAGGTTGTTAATTAAAAGTTATGTTTCAATCACAATTCGATTCGATTTGTATTCGACAACAAAGAAATGAAATTAAATGCGATTCGATTTAGCGTCAAAAAATGTTGATTCGACATTTCCGTCGAGAACATTTAAATTCATATATAATACTATAATTGAATTATTAACACATGGGAATTATTTACTGTCTGCTGCGGTCAGATTTGTAAAACATAGGCTTTTATGTAACAGCTATAAGATTTTCACGAAATCTTGATTAAAAATTGATCTCGCAACCAGTATTAGGGTAATTCCGGTATATACGCCGTACCTTTTAAAAACTTAATTTATCAGGTATTATTAATTATAGTTAAGGTAAATGAACTATACCAGTAAAAACTTTAGATTGTCTACTACTATGAAAAAAATATTAGGAATTCAAAATATTTAAGAAGTTTTTTTATATTAAAAAAAAACTTCTTTAAACCCTTGCATTTTTTGTCGTATAAAAATATGAGTGGGTTATACGGTTACTCACGGATGAAATGAATGACTCAAAAAATACACAAATAATCTAAAGAGCTAAGCACTTGTATTTTGCTATATCCTTTACAATTTCTCTTCACTCATGTACCACGAAATAACCACGAAGCCTTTTATATTTCCTACAATAATCATTTTATGTAGATTATAACTTATAGTTGCGCTTATTACAGTGATAAATCGACTTAAATTACAATAATTTTATAAATATCAACAGTAAAAACCTAAAATCATAACACAATATTAATATAACATAAAGGTATGTAACAGAGTGGTTGCGAGAAAATTATTTTCACTTCTTCCATTCTTTCTGACTTCTGCGGCATAAATTCTCGCGCGGCGCATATAACGGAGTTACCCTATATACCATACGTGTGTCTCTTTCGTCTGACTGCGAAAGAAATCAGCGTTGTAGAAAGGTCTTCAATGTTAGAAACTTTTTCGGATATCTCCTCTCGGTATGGGCGAGCGTATCACTGTACATAGAGGAATGCCTGTGAATCACAGGAACGCGAGCCGCTCGTGTAGGATTCCTCTCTCAGAGGCCCCCCTTCTCCCCCTCTTCCCTCGCCCTTCGGACTTACATGTCTACGAAGCTCGCGGCGTATAAAGCTCGCAGGACGCAGGGAAGCTCGCGCGCGCATCGCGCCGCACGGTCCGTGGAGAGAAATAGGCAGGCGGGCGGGCGGGTAGGCAGGCAGGCAGGCAGGCAGGCAGGCAGGCAGGCAAGCAAGCAGGCAGGCAGGCAGGCAAAACGCGCGCGCGGCTCCCCGGGTAATAACTTAATTTAAACTAAACTACAGTTTAATAATTCTCCCGGCCGGGTCGGCCGTGGAAGATGCGCCGGCAACCGGCAATTTCAGAGCCGCCGTTAACTGCCGGTCGTTAGTCCCTTTTCAAAACTCCTCTCTTTCTTCCACTCCCGTCCCTGCGCTTCCCTCCCGCGCTGCCCTGCCCTCACCCCCCCC
>NW_012026793.1:291321-303029 GCF_000956235.1 Wasmannia auropunctata | reverse complement strand
CCGCTCCCGTCCCGCCCTCCCCCGGCCCTCACCGCGTTCCCTTAGCCTCCCCTCGCGCCCTCGCGCGCTGCCCGAGCTACCAACGTTCGGCCGGTCACGAGCTAATTTTCGAGCGTGGCTTGCGTGTCGTGAATATCGCCACGGGCCCCCTCAGAAATACTCGCGCGGCGCGACCGACAAATTGAATCGTCCCCGTCTTTCTGCCGCTGGGCAGAAGACCGCTTGCCGAAATGTCGGATCCTGCGCTCGATCCTCTCTCCTGCGTCAATCCCAGCCAATAGATTTCACGGGAAGGTATAGCAGGTACGACGAGTGATGACGTTTGATGATAACGCGCCTGGTTCTCAGGTGATAATGTTTTTCGATGTTTTTAACGTGCCACGTAATTACATTTATATCAAATCCGTTAAGAAAGGAAATAATTTAAGTCCGCATTTCTTAGTTTGATCGTATATCGTCGTGTTATACAATTAAAGTAACACACGGAACAGATGTTACAATTAAATATACAATTTATGATTTGATTTCTTAATCACGGACTGCGAAGTCCGAAACGTTTTTGAATTACTTCTTCCAAGGATGTAATTATATCATAAAGCAGCAGATATCTGATGAATATTTTTTCAAAAAAATAATGAAATTTATACGATATAATTGTAAATGTTAGGCGTATATTTTTACACATTTCCAGAATGTCCAAGAGTTTATTTTATCACAGGGATTCTGGTTATGAATTACTGATGTACGACAAACGGCAAATATAAACAATATTACAGTTTTGTAAATATAATGTGTAATTTATAAATAATATATAATTTATTATTCTATTTTTATGCAATACATTAATTTTTTTATTATTTACGAAAATTGATATATAGAGCTCCTTTACGCGTGCCTTATAAAATATCAACAAATCGAACTATTATGTCATATAACAACGTCGATAACGCAGCAATTTATCAGAGAGTTAAACGCCTGTGCGTTTAGACCTGCGATCCTCATGATCCTTCTATCTCGCAATCTTCGGTATCGTCGATATACCGTCCACGCGAAGAATCACGCGACTATAAGCCAACCAGGCAGCCGGGCGTTTACGAAGCGCCGTGTCTGCAAGATTTCTTATCGTCAGTTTTCTGCGCGAGAAAGAGAGAAAGGGAGGGGGGCCGGGGGGGGGGGAGAAGAAACATTAATTAAATAGTTTGAGTTATGATGGAGAATAGGTGGGGTGGCGCGGACGCATATAGTGGGAAGATACGGCCTGACAGACTATAAATACGTCATATTTATATGCCCCGCTAATTGTCTTTGACGATAAGAATCTCTCTTTTATTACTTTCTGAGTTACTTCGCCAATTTCGCTTCCTGGCCCCCGGACTGGCTTGTGTCTCAATGTCTTATAAATGGCGATCTCCCGTCTCCCGTCTGCGCGAACTGCTAAAACTTCGGCTCGATTCTTATTTCGGCTGGGCACGATATTCTCACCTCGCAGGTAAACATGTGTAAAGGGCTGTTTATACGAAGAGCTATACGAAAGTTGAGCGAGAATTACGAGTGTCTGACTCTGCGTTATCTTAACGAGCAATTCCATGACACAAATAATAATAACAATAATAATGTATACATTGAAGATAACAGATACGTATATTAATTTGATAAACACATTCTAGATATTAAAGGATTTATACATTTTTTACGAAAATAATTTTTACGCCATTTTCTTTAAGAAGTTTCTTTATCCTTAAAAAAAGATTGTATATATTTTTACGCAAATTCATGGAAATTGCGTAATCTTTCAAATCCCCAAAATTTCGCGGCTAAACAAGCGGATTGTTCGCCATAGATTCAAGACGCTCTCGCGAGATCGCGTATAATTACGATAGGAAAGGGGGAGCGTTTATCAGCCGGCGAGCGTGGATTTTTCATCGCGGTGACCCGCCGCGACAAAAATGGACGAACGTCGACAGACGCGGCGCATATCGACGCTATATATCATCTCATCTGGAATTATTTCGAATAAATTAACTTGTCCGCGTAATTGTGCGTCGGGCTGTACAACGCCCTTCCACCTCTGCGAGAGCGAGAGATCTCCCGTTCTTCCTCGGAATTAACCCTTCTCGCGATGCTGCGTGGCCCTTAATGTCTTCGCTCGGGGAACATAAACGGTCGGATGATTTGTGAAGCGAAACGCGCCGCCGCCGCCGCGGTGGAGGAACGGTAGCTAAACAGCACGATGTAACACAAATTCGCTTACGTTGATCGTTTAATGTTTCTTGCGTAATTTACTGGCGCCGATGGCGTAGAAGCTGCCGCATTCTCGGCACGTATATAGACATAAAAAAGTGTCATCGCTGACGTAGCGCTTTATATTCTATCGAGAGAGTGGCATTCCTTTTTGAAGATATCGAAAAGTAGTTTTTACTTATTTATGATCATACATCTTTTACGATATATTAATTGCTTGCTGTCTAGCGACGATTTTTTCTTCGTGGGAAAATTAAATTTACGTTGACGACGGAATTTAAATAGAAATAAGACTTCTCGCCTTCTAAGCATTATTTATGATTAATATACAGTTTTACATGCAGATTAGGATCAAGATTAAGTTATCATCGTCGCAAGAACGTTTTACGCTTCCGCGCGTCCGATGGTTCCTTTCGTCCTGAGATTTTCGAAATACTTGTCGCTTCGTGACGATCGATACGCGGTATACGCTTTCAGCATCAGGTAATTTCGGAATCTGGTAGTCCGTTGGACTCGGGAGCCGCGCCGTCCTCAATTAGGGAAACGAGCGTGCGAGACGCCGTAAAAAATACCCTTCGGCGAATTTGAATTTATCGCGCGAGGCACGCCTACATCTCCTCCACGTCGGATAATACAACCGCGGGGCTGCCGTTTGCATTCGATTAATCGACGGGCACCGCCGTGATAAATCCGCGTTTTTACGAGCGCGCGTACCGTCGCGCGCGCCGCGAGAAGATTAACATTTTCAGCAGCTCGCTACATTCTATTACACGCTACCGTCCTCCGCTACCGTCGGAATTAACGACGACCCCGAACGCGGCCCCCGCAAGTGACGTTCGACGGCCGCTAAAGTTTCGTTACACATATCGCGCGTCGAAAGGAATTTGCGACTATCGACGCAAATTTAATGCGCGCGGCGTTGTTCCCGGCGGAATCTGTTCGCGGCGGAATCGCTCGTGAGCGGGAATAACATTTTTATTTCCGTTCCGCCGCTAAAAACCGCGGTCCACGTCGATTGGCGTTTCTACAATTTGCATTTGAGGTTGCTTCTCTATCACAATTTGCACTGAAATTGTGACAGAGAATATGTATAAATTTATTATAAATGTGACACCAAAGTACCTAATATATGTACATCAAAAATTAATTAAAGATTTTTAATTTATTTTATACGTTATTATTCATTTATATATTTACATATTTTTTAATGATAATACTTGTATAATGATACATATGATATTATTTATACATTATTATTATACTGCTTTTACGTTTTAACGTTATTACATTTTTAATAAATTTGCTTATAATGAATTCATTTCAGATTAAATAAAATTAAATTAAAATTCAATTGCGGGCACCAAAAACCTTCAAACCTCTTTTAAATTAAAAAAAAACTCTATAAAATTGTACCTTATTATTTGCCATGTTTAATTATTAACTAGATCTCGTTTTTATTGATAACTATATAAAAATTGACTCAAACAACTGCATATTATATGTCAATATTGCACAACCGCGAGTTTGCATCCTTAAATAACGTGGTGTCCAATGGGTCTTATCACTCGCGACTGATAATGCGCGGTGCCGATCGGTCATTTAAAACAATCGACTCGCCGCGGTCGGGATCTCACGCGACGGACGCGGGGGATATAATAACGCCGGGCAAATGACACGCCACTGCACGGGGGTAACAATCCGCGGGCTGGCAGTTAGGGTTGGTGTAAGCCGAGCGCGCCCGAGGTCCGGCACGCAATCACTCCTTTTTAATGCCAGAACGCGCAATCGGCCGCGCGAGAACGCCCGTAATGCGCACGCGGGGGAACCGTACAATATTGACCTTCCGCACTCGGTTCGTGCATTGCGCTAGTAACAATTGGGATAGGCCGTCCAAGCCGCGTCGTGCTCGCGATTGATAACTTTATTTTATGTGGATATCGGAATAATTAAATAGGGCGCACAATACGAGGCCCTTTCCACTTGTTGACCTTCTTCGTTTTCTTCTTCTGTGGTTTCAGTGACACCGAATTGTTTTGTTTATGTATATAGCTTACAAGGGACCCTCACAAACTGCACAATAGCTACAGCATATAGAAAATTACCCAAGCATCTTGACTCCCTTTGGGTCACTTTCCACCCAAAAACTAGACCGGAAATAAAATAAATATAAATAATAAAATAAATAAAAAATAATAAAATAAATTTTAATTTTTTTCTAATTGTTTGATAAATTATCCAAGCATCTTGACTCTTTTTGGATCACTTTCCACCCAAAAACTAGACCGGAAATAAAATAAATATAAATAATGAAATAATAAAGTAAATAAAAAATAATAAAATAAATTTTATTTCTTTTTAATTTTTCGATGCTTGTCGTAGGGAAAACTTATTTAAAAACATTTATTTTATTATTTGTTTATTTATTTTATTTTATTATTTATATTTATTTCATTTTCGGTCTAGTTTTTGAGTGGAAAGTGATCCAAAGGGAGTCAAGATGCTTGGATAATTTTCTCTATGCTGTAGCTATGTGCAGTTTGTAAGGGTCCCTTGTTAGAGTGTAAAATAACGCCTTGTAAATGAAATGAAAATTACGAAGGAACGACTGCTAATCACGACATTAAAAATACAAATTGAGTTCAAATTCTTCGGGAGAAAGGCAATAAACGTATTTTTCCCACGTAAACATCCAACTTTCGTAAACATCCCGCAAGCGCGACCGAGGCTTCGAGCTGCACGGCATCTGAGGCAATTTCAGTTTTGAAGAACTGTCGAAGAGAGCCGCCGCTTGTATATATTCTTTCTTTTTCTCGCCGTTTGTAATCTTTCTAATTGACACGTTAAATAAACACGACGGGTAATTAGTTCGCGAGCGCGGCAGGAGGGGGAGGGACGCGCCAATAAAAAGGGTGCCGTCGCGCGAAATAAACACATAAACTCGCAATTACATCTCGCGTCGCAGAAACAAGTTCAGGACTCGCGGACGCGTGGGATTTAAATGCGGGTATTTATTACCGGCTGGTTAAATTCCCAGTATTTACCGGGAATTAAGAGATACGCCGGCCGGCGCGGTCATATATTTCCCGGTTGTCGCCACACGTACATACGCGCGCGTGTTCCAGCGCCGTTTGCGGCATGCTCTCTTTCTCTCTCTCTCTCTCTCTCTCTCATGCCCCGTTTCCAAGTTTTTCGACACCTCGGGAAAAGCCCTATCAAGCAAAACGATCGCGTCTAATCGTATTTACGATTAGATCTCGCGCGCGCGCAAATTGAATGGCCAACTATTCGCGATTTAATTATAACGGCGAATCAAAATAGCCTTTCCAGGCCTTTTAGGGCTTCGAATCGCCTTTCAAAATCGCCTCCCCATAAATATTTCATTGTTTCCATTGCCACGCAAACACGGGCATCGAAATTGCTTTATTATACAATAATTGCACGGTGTGCACACGCACAGTTTTTAATGTCTTTATATAATAGTAGTAATAATGATAATTATATGTAAAGTACAACGTTAATGAAAATATCGCATTCCCGGAATTGAGTTTTAAGCGTTCAAACAAACTCACACCGAAATTGTGAGGTTCAATTTTCGAATTACAACATTAACTTATAATTTCGATAAATTATACATTCAAGGTTATACATAATTTGTTTGCCTATAGAAGAAAAATGACTGAATGTTTACGCAGCTGTTGCGTAACGTAAGTTCTTAAGTATAATACATCTCACTTCTTAATCGAGAGACATTGTTTAAGAAAGATATATTATTGTATTATATCTTACGGCTCTTCGTTATCTGATCTATCGTTATATTTCCACCAATTATCACGTTGAAAATGTACTGACGATGACCGCGTACAATTCGCAATTTTTGTTATTTTAAACATCTTAATTAATCCTCGTATGGATAAAACGACAAGTAAATTAAATGGATTCTTTTACAAATCTGACATGCCACGATATTTCAAACCACCAGCGCAGTATTATTATGGACTTCTTCAACTTCCTGATGTCTGTACAATATAGGCAATTTTTATTGTTGCGTGTTTTCCGAACTATTTATAGACATAATTTTGCTTATCACTTCATACATTGATATATTTATTAATATAAATTTTTAGCAACTGAAGCAGACACTTTGCTTTTCAACTTGTAACGTTCCCACTTCATAATTTAAATATAAATCTACATTTTAATATCTCTGACACCTCATTATTGTGCTATTGGCCTTCATCCTTGTTTGTTTTTATTTTTATTTTTAATACAAGCCATTACGCAAATTTTTGTACATCTCGTTAATGAGACTCGATCCAATCGGTCGTGCCTCTAGAGCCTGTGAAGCCTTTAGAACGCCACTTCCGATTGTCCCTTCCCGTCGAGCTAACTGCAGCCAGCCAGCCAGCCGGCCGGCCGGCCAGCCAACCAGGACCCACCAGCCCCTTGATGCCGGTTATACGCGATCAAGAATCGCACACGCGAAGGTATTAATATATAATTAACCGGCCTGGTTGTAGATCGTATCGGAGAAAAGCCTCCTTATCGGCCCGGCCGATACGCCGGCTACCCGTATTATGCGAGGAATCTTTTTACGCGGCGGCTCGTACCTCCCCTCGTCTCCTCGTTCTTTTCTTCGTGCTCGCGGCCTGCCATCGCCACTCACATTGTGTCCGCGGCGCGTTTTCGTCGCGGGGCTGGCTATTGTAATCCGGTTCTGCGTGTTCTTACGGGCCACGCGGGGACGTGTGCTGCAGATATCCCGAAAGATCCGGGCGAACCGACAACGCGTGAATCCAAGCGAGCGAAGATTCGAGAGTCAAAACGGACACCGCGTTCTTTTTTGAGAATGATAATCCCGGACAGCCGAGCCCGATCGTTGACGCGGATAAAAATAGACGAGCTGCGCAGACGAGTCAGACGTCATCGGGCGTCGTCCGCCTTTAATTTATGTCCGCATCGATTATATTTGATCACGCGTATAATTAAATGCGCGCGCGGTTACGTAACGGCGAAAAGGCTCCCCGGGCTCTCCTCTCGTCCCCATCGATCCTTTTCGCGCGGGGTTCACCCACCCCGATTCCCCGGCTCTCGTTCTTAATTGGGTCCTCGCACTTCGGACGTCGCATAATCAAGCACGATCATTTGCATAGACTTGTGTGCGAGCGGGATTTAATATCTCAGGACTTTTGCCGCGGCATTAATATACTCGCATAATCGCATTAATCGCGTCGCGCTATATAATTACGCGAATTAAGGTAAATCCGAGAGAAATATATACACGGAAAGAACAATTTTGCTGAATCTGAAAATAATTTTTGTTCAATAATCAAAATAATTTTGTGCGAAAATCAAAGTAATTACTAGAATATCGAAACGTTTCATATAGCAATGCTTATCAGCATGCTTATCTTTTATAGCAATGCTTTTAACATTACAAAAAATTATTTTGATGATTCAACAAAAAATTATTTTCAGATCTGTTTTTAGCAATATTTTTAGACCTTTTAACAAAATCTTTCCGTGTACATGTATTATATGGCGATTGTTTCGTTCTTTATAAACGTTTCTTTAAAAATTTGAAAATTGTGAGATAAACGTTATCCCTCGGAGTTTTGTGCGTATATAACTTTTTGTCCTGCAAGAATGTGTTTTTTATATTTCTTACGTCATATCGTGCATTTGTAGAAAAAAAAATAAAAAAAAATGTAAACAAAATGATTCGATGTTGCTTCATTTTAATGAATTGTAAAATGCAGTCTTTGACAAAAAAGGTTACGCACGTGATTTTTTTTGTCAAAGAATGTATTTTACAATTCATCAAAATAATAGCGAATCACTTCTTTTTACATTTTTTGCCATATTTTTTTTTACAATTGAGCGATATGGCACCAGAAATATACAAGATATGTACGATATATGTAAATTCTCACTGTTATAAATTCTGGAATCTCTTTACTGTATAAATAAAATATTCATCATATTTAATGTTACTCTAAGGTGTGAATGCCTAGAAAATTTTCTACAAGATGTTTAAATATTTAGTCTTTTTATTCGTTTGAACGTCAATTTTGCGATGTCACTTCCTCGCAGGGTTTTCGCAAGGATTCAAATTTCGGACTGCAATTGTTTTTGAATTCCGACGACAATTGACGCGAATCTGGAACTAGTACCGAAGTCTTCCAATTTTATAAAAGGAAATTTCATAGTTTTATGCTCTTGTACCAATTAGCAGATACATAATTTCGCCTAATTAATTCAGTGATGTTGCCGCGATTGCCGATTACGACAAACCTCTCGCAAACACGAGAACGAGCTTTAATTAATATCTCAAACCTCTCCGTGCATTAATATAAATACAATTACTGTTAATGTACTATGCGTTCTGCATTAAATTATACATTAAGTCGCTTTTCATTTGAACGATTTTGCCGATTCTTGGCCAAGATAATTCATGTTGTATCCAAGGCTTAATTTTTTTGTAACGTTCATTTTCAACTATCATCGCTTATCAAAGTTATATTAACACCAGAACGACCAGTAAACAGTCGAAATGACTGGCTTGTAATTTTTTTGTATCAAATTCATAAAATTCATTTTCTGGTAGATTTTCCAAAACTTTTATTGCAGTATGTTAATTATTTAATTGATCAATTTATATTCTCCCTCGTCATCTCATTTTTTTTAGAAAGGCTAAACATATACATAACAAGATGGGTCCCTTAAATATTCTAAAAGACTGTAAGGGCCGATTCTTCATATTATGTCAAGACGAAGTCTTTATATGTATAATAATCATATGTCCGAAACGATTTCGGACTTCAACGATTCGGAGCTTCAAAGATATAAGATGACAAAGTTGAAGGAAAAATTTATTGTTTTTCAAAAATTTCGAAAATCACTGATTTTGATGAAACTTTTAAGTATTTCAAGTTTCATCAAAATAACCCTTTCGAAATTTTCGGACAAAATTTTTCCTTCAATTTTGATGTCTTTGAAACTAAAAATAAATCGTTTTTTTGGACATATGGTCGTATGGAAAGAAGCAGGTATAGACCAAATTCTGCTTCGCGATGGAATCAAACTAACCTTTTGATAATTTTTCCTTAGGATTAGTTCTAAGAAGTACAAAAATAACATTTATTCGAGAAATGGTGGGAAAATTGCGAGAATAGCGCAGTAAGGCACGTATTAGGCTTTGTTATTGGTTTATACGGTAGAAATCAACAGTCTGTTCTATATACATATAGGGTTGCTATATCAAAATTTTCGAAAACTACTTACAGGCCAAAAAAACTCCGAACATTTTGCTCTTAACCCCGGGCGCATACAAAAATGCATGTAGATTAATAAAAATTGATCAGAACAGTTAATGAATAATTACTTCCGATCTAATTGTTCATTAATAGAATATAGTATAGTGTGTAGTAAGTCTTAAGCCGTAAGAAACTAATCCCAATCATAATCGATTATTCTTCCCACATTCACTATGCTTAGGCATATTATACCTATTGTAGATCAGGATTAAAACAGAGTAGCGGGTAGCAAAATATTATATTTAGAAGATTCTTTGAAATCCTGTCCAAAGCACGTATTATATGGAGCTGTTCGAAAAGATTTTGATCGGAATTATTTCGTTTTCCCTAGAAAACACAACAGAAATCTAGAAAATAATTAAATAATTCCGATCAGAATCCATTCCGTACAATTTCATAATATGTACCCTGTACGCCTTCTCCCGGACGACTTCGAACGCCCTAAAAACGGAAGACGGTGTCCAAGAAAAAAAGGACGAGCAGCAACTCTACTAGTTTTTTCTTTACCTATATTATGTATTCACCCATATGTATTCATATTGGGCGAGGAATTTATTACTCATCCGATAAATTAACTCATACCTGATTAATTGGAGTTTCTATTTTTTTATTTCCTTAGCTCTGTACCAACTTTAGAAAATTCTTTTCAAATCAAATACGCGCTGATACTGTTTTTTTTAAATAAGTTGTTTTAATATTTTTGACATAAATAGTTCCTAATGTTGGCAGATTGAGCTACTGCTTGGACTAACTACGCATAGAGGAACATGATGCGACATAAATTATTGCTATATGGTAACAGTTTTGTTGCACACGGATTACTTGTTTTTAATGATTAATTACAATCAATTATATTTATTATTATTAATTATCAATTCAAGTTGTAAAGGAATTAAATAAATATTCAATCAATAAAAAAAGTTAAAAGCAAAATAATTTTTTAAAATAAAAAGATACGAAATACTTTATTTTGGTTACACAGATGCGATTTCCTAAAGTTGGTATAGAACATAATAAATACCAATATTAAAGCCTAATAGTTTACTGTGCCTAGTTTACTTGTGTATTCTCACAACTTTTCCACCATTTCTTGAATAAACGGCTATTTTCTTATTTCTTAGGATCTGAGGAAAGATTTTTAAAGATTAGGTTCCGTCATGAGGCAGGGTTTGGCCTTATTTATCGATCCTCCTTTCATCTTGAATTAATATGAAGAATCAATTCTTAAAATATTTTAGAATACTCGAGAACCACCCTATAAACAGTATATTTAATTTAACAGTATATTTAATTTCAAGTATAAAATAGTAGAAATTGTAGATGTTAATTCTCGGTAATTCTAGTGTCAAATGAATAAAGCGAATGTATCTTTTGTATAAGAAAATATATACTACGATTCTCGAAGTAGCCCGACTGTCGAATATGGGTCAAGAATAATTCCTGACCCATATGCTCGAAACAATTTACCGTTCGCGCTCGCCGTTCCCGCGGATAATCGTTAAACAACAACGCCCTTTCTCCGCCAGGATTCTCCCAGGTACTCTGTGGTGCGATCTTCATTTCGCACCTCGCGAGTCAGGTATGATGTTGGCAGTCGTTCTTGGGAGCAAGTCGAAAGCCTCCTTTTCCCTCCTCGCGGTTCTCTCGGCAGGTTGGCGAGGGAGGGGGGAGGGTAGAAGGGGAATGTAACCGGGCGTCAGGAGGATTGATGGCGTCTAGATGCAAATGCAGTCAGTCTGGCACGCAAGCAACGTATCCACCTACCGACGCCTTATGCCAGTTAACGCCTTACAGCTTAATAATCTTGTTCTCTCTCCTTCTCTCTCTCTCTCTCTCTCTCTCTCTCTCTCTCTCTTTCTTTCTCTCTAGGACACCTTTGAGAGGACCGTGCAATCGCAGATGGGATGTCGTTAAGCATTCCGTGCGCGTTTCCCGTCGGGTCTTTCCGTTAATAACATCACGCATCCCGTGAACATCTTTCCGTGTTCATGCTGCGTGTATGCGCGGATGCGAATAAAACGCGAATCTTGAGAGCCATGTCTTATGTAACACTCGCGCATCAAATATTTCATTGTAATATAATGTACTCTACTTTGAGTCATGTATAGTGTTAGAGAATGCTCCTAGGATTACTTGAAATTGCATTATTACACC
>NW_012026793.1:264727-291301 GCF_000956235.1 Wasmannia auropunctata | reverse complement strand
TATCCCCTGTGTGCCTTGTCGACTCAGTTCTCGCGCGCCAGACTAAATTACTTTATTAACCCCTTTTCCCGGGATCATTCTCCCAAACCCCCCCCTCCCCTCGATCCTCCGCGAGGACTAAAACGACCGGTCGGTCCTGACGCAGAAGCGATCCCCGCACTTTGTTAGACAGCGGCGTTATTAAATTTGCAGTAACGTTTCAAGAAGTCGCGAATAGTATGCCTGGTAAATTATTTATTAACGGTACTGCAAAAAAAAAAGATAATAGGTCTCAGTAATGAACTCAAACGTGCGCTCGGCAAACAATTTCCATATATTAGCATCCTTCTCCGAGAAACATCGTAGCCTACGTCTATTAAAGATAATATGCATGATAATTAAATAAAATAGTAATGAGAAGCTCTATTAGCCCACTGCAGCAATGTCAGAGTCAATCCAATCCACACCAACGGGTATTTCGGACCCGTGGCGCGTTTTCCTTTGTTTCTATCTCCGATAAATTTTAATCAATTTTAATTAATTTTTTTCTCAATCAAAACGCTGAATATATAGAATCCAAATCTGTAAACGAAGAAAGGTTTCGATAAAATGTCGAAAGTTATAACCAAAAACGTTGGCAGTTTTTTGGAAAACAAATCGTGAGTGAAATTTTCGCTCGGATCATTTTGATCTGGAGGGTTAATATACATATAATTAAACTCGAGAAGTAAGATGTAAATATTGTAAATTTGTGTTGTAACAAACTAATAAATCCGTTTTATGTTTAACTTGTATTTATTACATTAAAAAATTACTTGATTTTAGCAGATCGATTTTAACTAGTCCAGTAAACAAAATATCATTTCAGCAATATATTAGGATGATTTAACAACATGTAACGTTTCAGGGTATGTTTTTAATATTTATACAAATGTCATCATAAACCAACTTTGACGCACATCTAGAGATTTCGATAATATTGCCATGTGAATGAAATATTGTTGCAAATAGTGTTATTTAGAGTAATATTACTGAGACATTTTTTTTAAGATTCGGAGAAATATTATTAGGTAATATTTTAAAAACATTTATAAAGTACAAGAACGATAAAATTTACACGGAAAGAACAATTTTGCTGGATCCTGCAGATCTGAAGATAATTTTTGTTCAATAATCAAAATAATTTTGTGCGAAAGTGAAAATGACTGCTAGAATATCAAAACGTTTTACAGCAATGCTTATCAGTTTTAACGTTTCAACAAAAAAATTATTTTCAGATTTGTATTCAACAAAATTTTTAGACCTTTCAAACAAAATCGTTCTTTTCGTGTTTATTCAATATTTCGTTGATCTAACGTTCCTTGCTTACTGGGAATAGGCTTTTAGCAGTCGGATATAAGGAAGAGTTTCGGAGCAGGGTGTAATCGCGGACGCAAATGGCTGAGCATTTGGTGCTCGCGTGTCGTCCCGGTCCTCCAGTAAGGTTAATCGCGCTTTAAAGGGGGAGGCGAGATGCGAACGCGGAGTTCGGCTGACCCGAAGTGGTTAGAGGACGCGTCGGCGTGTTACCTCCTCACCTGGAAACTGTGCGGTGTTGCTTGCCAGGTAGAGGAGGCGGCGGCGGCGGCGGCGGCGGTCTCCTGGGTGCCAGGATGTCGTTCCTAACGCTAATGACGTCGTTGGCTCTCACTTAACAAGAGACTACCCTCTAAATGGGGGCTTGCGTCCTGAAAGCGGCCCGGCGGCGCTCACCAAGCCGGTGATTACGAAACTCGGAGATTCACTTCTGAATTGCATTCGTCGCGTAAGTGCCCTTCGTGTATATAAAGGTTGCCGCTTCGCGGTTCGCGTTACGCGCCGTTCCGTCACCGACGGCAAAGTGACGTTCCTTGCGCACCGAAAGTGGGGGTCTAATCAACTATACCGAGCCTTAACTGGAGCCATCGAGAGAAAATACGCAAATATGTATCCGGCAAAGATTATAACTACAATATATTGCAGCAACATTGCAATATTTCTGCAATATAGAATGTTACAACGTTGCCGCAACATTGCATGTTATCTGCGTTTGCTGGGTCGTTATAACGTGAAACAACGAGGGTGACGTCACTAAGGTTTCCCGATGGTTTACTTCCAGACGCAATCCGAGCCGACGACGCTTCGGGTGGAGGGAGGGGGGGGGGCAGGGGGAGACAAAGGAAACGATCGCGGTTTTACCGCGCGTGACGCAGAGTTTCGCGCCAGTTTCGCCGTTTCGAACGAACGTCGTTTAAGCAATCGACGCCGCCACCGTTCGCTTGTACTGCCGCGACTTTAATGTCGAAGACCGCTGTTTACGCCGCGTGTTTTCGCCTCGGAACGCGTCACGCCACGCCACTCAGCGCAACGCGAGAGGCAAACGCTGCAACGAAACGTACGAAGGGCACGCGAATCGCCCGGCGATTCGCGCCGGGACAAGGCCGCGATGGCGAGCGTAATGCACAAAGGTGTTACCCGGGACGACCCAGGTGTAATTTCAATTTAATTGCACGTTATTTCGGGCGTGTGCGTTACCTTATACGCGCGCGTATATAAGGTAGGACCAAGGCCTTATTAAACGCCCTCGGCCGAGCACTTCGCCGCCACGCTGACGAGCTCGCTCGTTTCGCCTCGCCTGGCCTGCGTGTTCCTCTATACGAGCCGGTCGGCGAAGGATCGTGGAAGACCGCGGGGACGGTAGGTACACTCGGAGTGTGCTCCTCCTAGAGATCTCAATCTCTTCTCACGGTGGTGTGTCAGAACTCGCTGATGACCGAACCATTAATTCCGCACGGAACTTCTCTCTTCTCGGGAGGTTTGATTGAATTCTCCGAAGTCGAATTCTCGGTCTGAATTTCCGAAGTTTGACGCAAATTTTACAAAATGTGTATGTATATACATATGTGCATCTATATATACGATGTATAGAGAATTGATCGAAATATTTTGAGATTCATTTGTTATACTCAAACAGAACACGCAAATCTTGAGAAGTTGATCGGAGGATATCGCAAAAATAAATAACGTATATTCCAATTTTATTTTAGATGTATTGCCGCGTTGATAGAAAAATGACACAAGTAAAAAATTAGCATTTTTGAGATAAAAGAAGCAATAATAGATTATAAGTAAAAACTAAACAGCTGGAGCTGAATCTTGGCTCTTAAATTCTATGTAAATACATTTTTATAGTTATTTAAACTGCAGCGCGCCGATCACTGTATCGGACTTTATAAGATTAATTTCTTTTTCATTATTTCAAAAATGTTAATTTTTTACTTGCATTATTTTTAATAATTTATAACTCGGATAAGAAGGGAATATATATGTAAATCTACTTTGCGTTACCCTCCGAACATTTTCAGAATTTACGTGCTCTAGAATATGATAAAATGATAAATTGCGATCTCAAAGCAGAGGAGGGATTTGGGGCAAGAATATAAGGTTGCGCGATTTGTAAAGTCCACACATTTTCCGCGAAGAATATGAATTCGTATAATTAAAATAATCTCACAAACGAGGTAGGCTGTATTAATTATTACTTGAGATCCGTTTTCGCTCTCAGGCCTTCAATCACTTGCCCCGATCGATCTCTTCCGGTATAAAGGATTATCGCCCTTCGCGGCTGGCGAAGAACCAGTTTCGCCGATATCTACACGTGCACACGCATATAATACACACGCACTTTCTCTCCTTGTCCCTTTTTTCGTTTCTCTCTCTCTCTCTCTTTCGTTCTTTCATCTCTCGTGCATTTCCCTCGCTCGTTTTCCCGGCGAGTAAGACGTCCCGCATAAAGGAGAGTTGCCACGAAGGGTCGCGTGCGTCGTTAGAGGCCAGTAACGTATCATCATGCGATTACACCGCGCTAAAAACGTGCCACGTCAACGCGTATTAAACGCACACAGCCGCGAGCAGTCGCGCACACCGACGTGGAATCGTCTATAAAAACGCCTCGTTCACCAGCAAATTGATTGCCGGCCCCGAGACGGTCCAGAATTTCGCGCGAGATCTCGCGTCGACCATTGCCGGATGATGGCAGCTCTTCGTCATTGGTCGTGGCTGGCCGCGCCGCGCCGCGCCACGCCGCGCCGCACCTCGCGAGCGGAAATTTTTCAGTCCTTGTTAATCCACATCTACGGGGAGACGGTTTATTAAGTCTCGTCAGTTGCCTTCATGTTACGGGCACTTATCGAGAAAAACTGTAGTTTCAAATGATTAGATATTATGTTATATATTAAAGTTATATTCCTATATAGAGATAGAGGATCTGCAGTCTCATCAGTGCCGGTTAACTTGATTGGCTGATTAAATTTAAGAATTGCAACTGCAAAACTGAAAATTTATCATCTCTATGTTCTCTAAATCTGAATCAGTGCATAGTCACTGATTATTAACAGGGCAGCCTGGTTTAGCACCCTGAAAATTTAGATGATTTTTGGAATTTTTTTTTAGGAAACTATTCAACCAATCCTTTTGAATTTTATAGAATAATTTCTTATACTATATAGAGATAGAGGATCTGCAATCTCATCAGTGCCGGTTAACTTGATCGGCTGATTAAATTTAAGAATTGCAACTGCAAAACTGAAAATTTATCATCTCTATGTTCTCTAAATCTGAATCAGTGCATAATCACTGATTATTAACAGGGCAGCCTGGTTTAGCATGCTGAAAAATTAGATAATTTTTGGAATTCTTTTTTAGGAAACTATTCAACCAATCCTTTTGAATTTTATAGAGTAATTTCTTATACTATTGAACTAACAAAAAAATATTTTTTTGTCAGAAAAAAGTATTTATTGTGCAAGTAATAATAACATTTATTCGGCGGTGATGGTGTTTGGCGGCGTGCAAGATAACTCAAAAACTATTCATCCGATTGACTTTGCACACATCTGCACAAATACTTCCTTGACAATTTGAACCACAGTTATAATAATATCATTTAATTAAATAATTTTTATTGCATATAATAAATACGAAACATTTTTTGTCAAAATCACTATCTTCTTTTTCCAACTGCGCGATTTTCACAATTTTGCATTATTTTCATTAAAAAAAGGTTCAGTTAATGCATAAACTCTTAATAAACAATAATCTTTTTGGATTTTTTATTTCAGACAATTAAATACAAGCGACGCTACATTATACGCCGCCCGCCGACACGCCAAATAAAAAGTTATTATTACTTGCATAATAAATACTTTTTTTTTGACAAAAAAATATTTTTTTGTTAGTTCAATAGTATAAAAAATTACCCTATAAAGTTCAAAAGGATTGGTTGTATCGTTTCCTAAAACAAATTCCAAAAGTCACATAAATTTTCAGCGTGAAATTATAGATTAATATGAAAAGTTTAATTATAGATTATTAGTGAAATTATAGTTAGATTATAGGTACTGACGTAATCAGTGATTTTTCAGTACTTTTTTACTGATTCAGATTTAGAGAGTGAATACATTATATATTCACACGAAAAGAACGATTTTTCTGGAAGGTCTAAAAATTTTGCTGGATATAGATCTGAAAATAATTTTGTTGATAGTTCAAACTGATTGCTAGAATATCAAAATGTTTTACAGCAGTGCTCATCATTTTTGAGTTTTTAACAAAATTATTTTGGGGCAAACAAAATTATTTTCACATCTGTATATCCAGCAAAATTTTTAAACGTTAATTTTTAAACTTTTAGCCAAATCATTCTTTTCGTGAATATATTACATATAAGAGTATATAATAAATATATTGTGGGTATATTACATCTTTATGAATAAGTTAGGAATTAAAACAGATTTTAAAGTCTTACTGTTGGCAAAGTTTCTTTCTGGTGACAAAGTTAATCGGCAGATTACGTTAATCGGGATTGGTGAGACCGGCCGGATCTAGAAGAATAACGAAACTGAAATAACACTAGTCTGCAAATTGAAATCTCAGGATCATTGCCTGAACGAAGGTAATCGTTTTTCGTAGTCTTTGAAGCTGAATACGATTCCGTTTAACAAGTTGCTGTATCACATCATCGTTTTGAGAAAAATAGTCTCAAAGAGGCAAAAATTTGAGAGTTTTTATAAACTTTGAAATATCAGCAGCAATTTGTTTTCTAAATTTTCGTTAATTCTATGTAAAAGTATCAATTTTCAGCTTTCAAATGCATTCTGTTTTTTTGTTCAATATGTTTTTTTATTTTCGAGATATGGCAATTTGAAAATAGCCATATTGTATGTATCTTGTCAATTTCATATTTCTTTTTAATTTAGTTCGATCCGATATATTATATAGGTACAGAAACATTTAAGTACTTTTCACTTAATGCAGTATTAAGATAGAATAAAATATCTTTTTCATGTATTATGTGGGGAAAGACCAGTTTTTTTTTAAATCGCTATATTTCAAAAACACAAAATTGTACTGAGACGAAACAAAGTGCATTTTAAAGATAAAAATTAATACTTTCGGGTGACATTAACATTTAAAAAGAAACATGTACTACAACGTCATGAAACTCTTGAAACTCATCGGTTCTGTCCTCTTTGATGCTATTTCTCTCAAAATTGTGAGAATTTGGACATTTAATTATAGTGTTGAGCATCTAAAAGTACATTAAAAAAGAGCTAAAATTGTTAAAAAATTTTTTTATCGCAAACTAGTACAATCAACAGTTTTCGCACGAGTAATTCATGAGTAATTTATTTTAGAACTAACGTGATTGAAAATGATCGAATTGTACGAGTATATCTACATTTTAAATCATTAATAGAGAATTTTACTTGATACAAAATCCAAATTTACTTATCGATTGTTTCTTAAAATAATTGACCTTGAAGAAACTAATTGTTAACAATTTTAGAACGTTCAAATATTTGTGACAATCAATTTTATTTGATAATCTAATAATTAACAGGCTGTGTTAAACAAATGCAACCTTGAAAAATATTTGTTCACGAATGCGGGTATAATATTAGTTTAATCGATGTACATCAATACTTAGTGCCCGGCGGATGATTCCACGGTACGGGTTTCAATTTGGATAATCAGCTTAATTGCACAGGACATAAATCGTCGGTGTTGTAAATCGTTAAACGGCTTATTAGCTATTCAGCCGAGTATTAAAGGCGCATTTTAAAAAAGGCGGCGGGATCGCGACATTGAAAGTAAAAGAATGGATAGACCGCGGCGTAAACAGAGTGGAACGCCCGAGAAAACGGCCGCTAATTGGATCATTATCATTGGAATCGCAGACAAGAATCGTGTTTGAGGAAGTGTATGTCATTTATTAAATCCGGCCGGTCAGAGGCCGAAGCCGTCGTTAATATCTTTTTATTGTGTTTGGCAATAAAAGATTAGCACGAAGGGTATTAAGTATGTTAAGCAAAATGCTCTTATTGCGGAATCACTTTTTCATTAAACGAATAATCTTAATGAAAAATATGCAATTTTTATTGCCATGATTTGGAATCGTATGACATTGACATAATATTTCAACGAGTTTTGCGGGTTTTAACAATTGTAGATATATGTCGAATCTGCGATATCATTTAACAGCTTGAAAAAATTAATCTTTTTAAGCTTGAAAAAGTTAAAAGTAAATTTGCATTGTAAAGTAGAATTCTATAATTTTGTAATAGAATTCTTTTTCTATTTATGTAACAATTAAATTTTTGAAATTTAAATGAGTTTAGTGTTATTGGATTTTAGATAAATTAATTTAGTTGTTATGAAATATTGTTTTTGCTCAATAAAATTATTGAAATTTAATTAATTTTCGTATTAATTAATCGTAATTTTCTTATTAATAGAAATAGTTATTAATAACTATTTATTATTTCTTTTTTTACACAAAATGTGGAGGGAAAGAGAGAGAAAGAAGAGAGAGAGAGAGAGAGAGAGAGAGAGAGAGAGAGAGAGAAGGAAGAGAGGGGAAAAGATAAACAGAAAGAGGATAACGGCAAGCTAATTTAGCGTTACGATAAAAATACGGATTAAAATGCTATAACAATCACAAAATTTAAAGATACGAGAATTATGTTAACATAAATTGAGAAGCTGCTTAAAATATTATGTAGAAGAAATAGCAATAAAATGTAATAAACAGAAGACTGAACAAATCAATCAACGTAAGAAAACAGAGTAAAAATACTCGAGGTTTCGATATCTGACCTAAATTCCAAACACGATTGACATTACTGAAAACAGAAAAACACGGTGACAGCATCTTTTTATCGTTATTATGTATTAATAAAAAGATATTCCTCACAGATTTGCATTTGTGTGAGAAAATAAAGTAAAAAAATTTGTATTAAATGTATAAGGATGTCTGCACAAAGAACAAGATTTTCGGTCCGCTTTAAGTAATTCTATAGGATTAAATTTAAATAGTTTTTATAATATTTAAAATAATAACATTAAAAATAAGAATGTTAAATGTAAAATTTATTAAAATAACTGATAATATCTCTATTAAACTTTTTTATTGACAGTCCTTAAATTTATTTAGAGCGATTAAATTTATTTAAGTTTACACGGAAGGAACGATTCCTAGAATGTCTAAAAATTTTGTTGAAAATTCAAAAATGATGAGTATTATTACTGTAAAACGTTATGATTTTAGCAATCAATTAAAATTTTTAACAAAATTATTTTGATGGTTCAACAAAATTATTTTCAGATCTGTATCCAGCAAAATTTTTAGACCTTTCAGTAAAATCATTCTTTTCGTGTATGTGTGACAAAAATACAACCTTGGCCATAAGTACAAACATTTCAAATTAACGTAAAGGTTCTATTTCACGAAAAATAAAAAAAAATTATTTTTGTTGAGAAATAATATTCAATTTTATAACAATTTTAATATTTTATTGATCTTCCTCTGGTGTTTATTAGAGCTACAGGAAAATGCAATAAATTGTGGATGCTTTATACTTATATATGATTAAGGCTGCATAATTACTTAAAAAATTTGTAATCAATTGAGAGAAGAATTGTAAAGATGTACATGTACACTGGGAGAAAAATTTTTGGTATTTGTAATTATAATTAGTACCATAATTATTATATGATTTTTATTGTTATAATGTAATAATAATTACATTATTATTATATATATATATGTATAGTTTTGTCAACAAATATATAGTTTGTATCAACAAATTTATATATAGCACTGAAACTTAATATACGTTATTACCATCAAAATGGTTGCAGTTATCATTATTTGACTATAATTTATAGTCATTTTTAGGGCCAACCATAAATGGCTCTTTCAGTGTGTATGATAGACAATTTTTAATGTCATCTTCAGAATTCAACGCATTAATAATTTCGTCTGGTTCGCCGGTGCTATAACCGCGGAATGTCAGATAGTGTAATCGTAAGTTATAAAACGGTAACCTCCGATAGAATTAATTTGCGTAGCTTGATTCCTTTTTATCGCGCGCGCGACGGAACGTTGCCGCGGTATCGACCTCGGCGAAATCACGTGGATAACTCGGCGCACGTTTTCTTTCGCGCCTCCCGACGTTCGCACGGATTCGGTTTGAAATTGCATTTTACGCGGTTGCACTCCGTCTCTCTGCAGAGTCTCGAAGTCTCGACCGGCCGGGCACGGCGCGGCAGGAGGAAAGGAGGATGGAAGGGGGGGGGGAGTTATTATCGGACGCGGTTATCAAAGTTGATAGATGATAGCGGGCGGCGCGCTTAAATAATTTATGAGGGAACGAGTTAAACAATTTTCACGTCCGGTTTGATCGCGGATCCCCGTCGTCTTAATCTATTTTCGTTGCGTACGCCTCGCAGCGGAATTGTGCATTTCCTCCTCTAACGAGGGAAGCGGCCTGTCTCCTCGGCGTAACGCATCTCGGCGCATAATGAACCTGACACGATGATAATGAGTCGACTAATTTCGTGATACGACCGTGACGCGCCTTCGGCCCGCGGCCGATGGAACTTCTCCCCGCGATCGGCGCTGTTATTTTTTTACATAATTACATCTTTTTTCTTTCGCATTACACGCAAAAAAAATGACTTAGTAATAGCAGTTAAATTTCAATAGCTGAATCCAACTTAACTATAAGAACTACCGCCTTAGTGTCGTTGCTAAGTTCCGGCTGTTACACGGAAAGAACAATTTTGCTGAATCCAAATCTGAAAATAATTTTTGTTCAATAATCAAAATAATTTTGTGCGAAAGTCAAAATGATTGATAGAATATTAAAACGTTTTATAGCAATGCTTACCAGTTTTAACATTCCAACAAATCATTTTGATGATTCAATAAAAAATTATTTTCAGATCTGTTTTTAGCAAAATTTTTAGGCCTTTCAACAAAATCGTTCTTTCCATGATACAGATAGAAAAACATTCACTGTGACAAAAAATTTATTAACTAAAATTAAAAGCATATATTAGTACAAGCAGCTAAAAAGATGGTAGAGGTGTGCGAATCAAGCATTTGCATGGTCGAATCGAATCGAATCGAATCTCTTTAATTCAAATACGAATCGAATCTGAATCATATTTTCCCAGATTAACATTACATGTTAATTTAAACGTAATAAATATCAAAATTTATGATTTACATTATTTTACGCAATGATTTAAACAAACTGAAGACCTGTTTTCGATTTACATCTCATTGCACAGGATCATGATCTTATATGTGACATTGTGAATTTTGAACAAAAAATATTAATAATATGTGTATACACGAATAGTTAGAATGTTTTCGAATATTTTATTAATCTATATAAATACATTACATATATCAAAAATACTTATTTATTAGATAAGAATAATTGGTCGCGCGGGAAATGTAAATGAACCAAATAAAACAGGCGATTGATTCGAAATCGAACCATTGTTGATTCGAAATTCTCAAACTATTTTATTTCGAATCTTGTAGATTCGAAAACGAATAGAATCTACTGTGATTCGATTCGATTTGATTCGAATTCAAAATATTCGCACACCTTTAAAAGATGGCATGTGTACCTAAATGTCTTATCATGCACACATTTAGCACACAGAGCTAAGTTTACAGCTACGCGCGAAAATTTGATTCGTATAATTGTTTTTGCAATGTGGCACTGCCATATATGCACATTTACAGCGCATTTAGTATTGATATTTTGCAATATATAAGTTATATATTGCAAATATTATTACTCTATTGCGAAGATAAAATAACATAGTAAATTCGGCTAAATATTATTTGCTTTTAGCAGCAAATATTTTTTGCTGTAGCATCTACATTTTAATAACTATAATAAATTAAACTTCGGCAGCAACGACATTTAGCTGTCCCTATTTCAATGATACATATATCTTAGGTGCCATAGCTATATTTTAGCTTCATTGGCTAATCCTCTTTTTGCGTGTAATTATATTACTTGAAATGCAGCGATCGTTTCTCGAGAAACGTCCAAAATTATAAATCGGCTGTCATCCGGTTTTGTGAACAGAATTGAATCAGCACGGAAGGGATCGTTTTGTTGAAGTAAATTAAAAATTCAGCTATACATATTTGAAAGTGATTTTATCGGACTGTCAAAATAATGATTAGATCGCTCAAGTTGGTTGTTAGAATGTCAAAAATTTTTGCAGCATTGCTCATCGTGTGCTTCAGTTTCCTATACATAATTAATTTGATAGTCCAATTAAAAATTATTTTTAGATCTATACACGAAAAGAATGACTTTGGAAGATCTGAAGGTTTTGCTGGATGCAGATTTGAAAATAATTATGTTGAAAATTCAAACTGATTGCTAGAATATCAAAGCATTTTACAGTAATGTTTATCATTTTTGAATTTCCGACAAAATTATTTTGGCGGTACAACAAAATTATTTTCAGATCTGTATCTATAGCAAAATTTTTAGACTTTTCAGCAAACTCGTTTTTTCCGCGAAGCTTAAAAAAACGATATTTATATGTTTTGTTGTCCTGAGTAATTTGTTTCTCGTCTTTTAACGTCGAAATCACGCGCGTACACTTCAAATCGCCGCGTTTGATCGGGATTATTAATTACCGCCGCTTTAATCCATTATGAAATTTGGCGCAAGTGAGCGCGGCGATTGGCCCGGCATTGACACGATAAAGGTACTATCGTTCGCGATACACGATCCCTCAACCTGCCATTGCCGCTCAGGGCGGTTATTATACGGATTATAGATTATCAATAATGAGCGAGATGCGAAGCGAACGATCGAGACGCTTCGCGAATAAATAGCGTCTAATTACGCTGATTAATGCCCAGCCCCGCGATTTTTCATCGGTCCCCTTCCCCCCTCCGGACTCGCACTTCAACGACGAATCTCGGATCGTTTCGCAAACGCGCCTCTACCTGCCATCGGTAAATCTTAATTGACCGGCTTCTCGAATGCTGATCGAAATAAAACGCGACGTCGATGACTTTTATCTCACGATCCTGCATTTTATATGTTGACACTGTTAGCACATATCAATTGACCACTTTAATCCGCGATATCCACGTTTTTATCACACGAAAACGTTGTTCTGGAATTTATAATAAATTTACTTCCATTTCTATACAGAAAGAACGATTTTGACAAAGTATCCAAAAATTTAGCTAGATCTGAAAATAATTGTATGTACATAAATCATAAAAATAACTATATAATTTAAATAACTATTGTGAATCGAGCCGGTTGCTAGAACGTCTTTTTGCATTAATTATCATCATGTTTCAAGCACTTTTATAAATTAACGTAAATATTCTACATCTAACGAAAAATAAACTGAAAAACATTTTTACTAAAAAATAATATTTATTTTTTAAACAACTTTAATATTTGGTTTTTTTGACTTTTATTACCACCTTTTCTCCAAGAAAATAAATTGAGGATGCTTTATATTTATGGCTGTATTTTAACGGTCGCAACATTATTATTTCTAACTATACATAATATCTAACCTAATTTTTATATATTTTAGCAAAACCGTTCTCCTCGCGTGTATGTACATTACAAGCCTGCAGTAAAATCTGTAAAATCTCTACGTTTTTTGCTCATAACAGTAAACGTTCCGTTCGGTTTTATCCGTCTTGGATTATACGAGATGTTTGGATGCGAGGTAAAATCGTACAAATATATATAGTACTTATCTTTTACATCGCTTGCGCTAACGTAGTCAATATCGGAATCCTGCAATCGCGGGGAGTTGAGGATTTCCCCTCGCAAAAAGCAAGAGATCTCCGGGACCCGCGATCGAGCGTTCATTTCCATCTCCGTTTTACTCCTCGAGATAGCCACGACCGCGGGAGGGGGAGGGGGGAGGAGGGAGAGAGGGGAAGGCAGCAGGGGGAGGATTGCCGGCATCGCCCAGGTCAATCATAATTCCCGATCTTTTATTCAATTCCGGCCATTAGCATGCATACACGCGGCACGGAACCGCCGATCCTCGTCGGAGATATTGCCCCCGCCGTTGCCGAGGGTGCAGGGGTGGCGGAGACTGTCCTCGTAAAATCACTGGAATTCCATGTTTATTCAATACGCCGGCATGCTGCTTATCTCGCGCGTGCCCGGGGATAAGATGGGAAAGCGATTTTCGGTACGCGAGTCTGTCTTCCTCTCTCTCTCTCTCTCTCTCCGTCGCGAATCGCGCGCGCCGGTTATTGCCTCCTCGGACGTCGCTCGGCCCGGAACCGACGCCATTTTAATCAATACCAAGGGGGATTTTGCGCAATATCGGTGGCATCGTCGCGAATCCGTTTTTCCTCTCCGGTTAGACGGATATAAATTATAAAAACGGCCTCTTCCTTCGGTTATAACATTTTAACTGTACCGTGCGTTCGTTTCACATATACGAGTACACGTCGTTTTTTCCTTCCGTGATGTGCACTTTACAATCTCGTCTCTCTCGTATCGTTTTACAGCTTTAACACTCGATGTTGATTTCTCTTTCAATTTTTACGCCCGTGTAATTTGTTTTCCCTTTCTTTTTTTTTTTTTACCTCCCTCCCATATTAGATTACGTGTTTAAGGCCACTTTGTATAAGGACTCGATTCACTCGGCGCCCGGCGAGATGTTTACCTTGCGCCGCGGTTACAAATGGCGCGAAATTAAGATAAATTCGCGATCACGTCCGCCATCGACGTCGTCCTCCATTTTCGTGTCGCACGAACATAATAATTCCCGTCGAAAGTATACAGTACTTAATTCGATATCGATATCGATCACGCGCGAGATAGGCTGCCGCAAATTATAACGTTCCGCCTGCCCCGGATGCAACGATCGCGCCGATCGTTCGCCAAACTCGGACTCCTTTGAGAAAAAGGAAAGGTAAATTATTACTCGCATGATCGTAACTTTCTTGCAATAATTAACAATAACAAGCGATAACAAAACTTTTTTGCTCTCTCATGCGGGGATAAACGTTGAATGAATTGCGTTTAAGACTGTCGAGTCGACAGTTTATAATAAGCAGCATTACACAGCGTTACACAGTAGAAAACATTTTGTATCTTGTACTTAAAAACGATTCTTGTTCAAAATTATTATATTGACTTTTCAACATGTTCGAGTGTTAATTTAACATAATGTGATTATGTCAGTATTTTGAATTAAATTAATATTTAACATTACTTAGTATTGAAATTTATGAGTAAGTAAATAAATAATAGAAAAATAATGTAGTTTTAGAATGTAGTAGTACACAGTGAAAAACATTTTGTATTTGTGTTAGAAATGGTCCACTCAAATCCTGAAAATTTTGTGTTGAATTTTTAACATAATCGAGTGTTAATTTAACGTAATTATATGTTATTTAAATATTTTGTTTTAAATTATTGATATTCAACATTTCTTGTGTCAAAATAACACAATTTATGAATAAGCGATTGTAACTTAAATAACATGAAAATGATATGTTTTAAAACGTAAATTCTAATAAATGAAAATACATGTTAATTTAACATAAGTGTTAATTATACTAAAAAAACATGTTTCCACAGTTTGCTTACAAATTGTGCCAGTATTACCTTTTTTAACGTGCTAATTTTGCTGAAGAAACATACGTTTCCACAATTTGTTCCCAAATTTTGTCAAAGTATAGGTATTATATTTTTTGTGCTAATGTTTATATTAACCTTTTAACATATTTATCTTGTGTTAAATTAATCAGAAAAATTTGATGACACGTGTGAAATATATTAAATTTAACACACGGATTTTCCGACTATGTGAGAGTGTCGTGGGTCGGAATGTGCAGGTCTGTGGATTCTTAGCAAATTGACGCGATTGAGCGATTTGAGCGACTTTCGAGTCAGGTACGTATTAATCCGCAAAAGCGACCCGCGCTCGAAAGTTCCTTCTTTTTATCTGTAAAATCTTAACCCCGGCGATACGCGCGGCCTCTCCGCGCGCGAGCGCGATTCTGGAATTACGTATATACAGGTACGAACTCGCGTTAAGAATTATTACGTTGTTAGATTATGTCTAACAATGATGATTGCCGCTATAATCTCTCTCCGTTACTCGCGTCACGCTCGGCTTGACACCACACCACGAGCAAAAAGGGGGACCCGGGGTACACGCGGGGCCCAGCGCGAAGTGTGCGTGCGCGCGCGAATTCATCGATTTACATCGGCAAAGTGGCGAGCACGAAAGCGAGCGCGCCGCGCCGCGCCGCCGCGCCGGTGCAGCTGCTCGATCGGAGGAGAAGATTGAAGAGGAGTGCACACTTTACTACATGGTTAACTTCATTATCGGAACGCGCGCGTCGGCCGTTACAACTACGGGGCCCCGGCATTATTGCTCGGCGGTTAGCGTAACTACTGCATTTGTTTTCGCTGCGAGACATGCACTTACGCCGATCCCGCCGCGCAGCAACAATAGCGCCCGCCGATTAAGTAATTGCGGGTGTACGGCCTATGTCGCCGTTATCGTTTACTCTCTCTCTCTCCCTCTCTCGGCTCTCTTCTGTTCCTAGACCTAGCGCACACTGGACCTTTAGATCTCCATCGGCATCGGCAGATCCCAGGGACCTCTGCTCCTTCAAGCTTCTCCTCGGGTCATTACATTCTCGCTCTTCGCGATGTCGAACGTTCTTGAATCCTTCGGAGAGAACCACGTCTCGGAGAGAGTAATTTTAATGCTTGAAGTCCGAAAATTTCGATGTTGACTTACGAGGTTGAAAATTCCGGCAATGTCTAACGGTGTACTTTCGAATCTCAACTCTCGTTAATGTTTGTGTTTTTCAGATTCGTGAACATCCAAATAGCATATGGAACGTGCCAGCGATATTGCAGCAACATTGCAACATTCCTGCAATATGGCTATCAAAGACAATGTTTTAAAGCTTCAAGATTCAGCATTTAAGAAATTGCCCGCATAATAACAGAGCAATATTGCTGGAATGTTGCAACGTTGCTGCAATCTTGCTGGAGTGTTCTGTGCCATATTGACAGTTTCTTAAATGCCGAATTTTAAAGATTCGTACACGGAAAGAACGATTTTGTTGAAAGGCCTAAAAATTTTGCTAGAAACAGATCTGAAAATAATTTTTTATTGAATCATCAAAATAATTTGTTGGAGTGTTAAAACTGATAAGCATTGCTATAAAACATTTTGATATTCTATCAATCATTTTGACTTTTGCACAAAATTATTTTGATTATTGAACAAAAATTATTTTCAGATCTCGATTCAGCAAAATTGTTCTTTCCGTGTAACATTATTTACTTTAATATTTTACAATTATCGAGGTGCTGATTGAATCTTCTTGTCTTTGATTTTTGAAGTCTCAAGAGAGACTTCAATTCGAAGTTTCGGGATTTTAGACATCTGTATTTATGTGGAAGCTTTACGTTTCACGGGCCGGTTTATCCGAATTTCTTCTGAATATTGTATGTTCTTTCTTACAGGTTGCGACGGGGAATCGGATGAGGGCGGCAACAAGAGGCGAAGAAGCAGGACTAACTTCAACAGTTGGCAGTTGGAGGAATTGGAACGGGCCTTCTTGTCGAGTCATTATCCCGACGTCTTTATGCGAGAAGCACTGGCTGTGAGACTCGAGCTGAAAGAGAGCCGCGTGGCAGTAAGTTTCTTCCTCCGGCCTTCACTTATTTTGTTGTATACAACATAGAACATCGCCGACACTACATTCCCACAATCGTATATATATAACGGTAATCAAAATAAGAGAAGGTTGATATTGGTAGCCGTCGATTCGTAGACAAATGAAAGTACGAGATAGAAAGTTGATTAGAAAACTTCGGACATTTCGATCAATCCGCGTTATACGTTCTGACATTAATCGATGCGACTAATTTTATTCAATTCAGCCGATTTACTGCAAAACGGAGTGAATGTAGTCAACTTACAAAGTGGATTAAGCTTTAACAAGATTTTCAATATAGTTACAAAAGTGCACTTAATATGTTGCAAAATTATAAAGCCGTTTCGTTTATTCTCTATCCACTTTTTCACCGAGCAAAGCTCTAATTTTATTGAAAAATTTATGGCGCAGAGGAAACAACGCTGTTATTAAGTACACCCCGTACGAACATCGCGTGATTCTTGTCCAACGTGCGCAACGAGAGAAACGGACGAGGAATAGAATTGCAAAATAATATATTGAATTATTTGCGGCATGTAATGCGAGTACGAATGCGGAAGTGCGATACGAAGAGGAGATATAAGAATGGAGGAGGAGGAGGAGGTTGACGAGATATGTAAAACGAGGAGGTGCATCATCGGCGTACGGGAGAGGGGAACGGATGTATGCGCTATTTGCGGGGCCTAACACGCGTGTCTAAGCGGATAAATATAAATATCCGCTTGAGGGACCTAAGGGTAACCGTATGTCCGACCGGCCGTGAAATTGAGAGAGCTCTCACCCTTCGCGGTCCTGTCGAAGGATTTCGGCTGGACTGCATTCGACGAATGTCGCGCGTCGGGCGTGAGCTGTCCGAATGCCGGAAGAAGGCCGGCCGTACGTCGAACGGATTTAATGCCAGTTTCGCGGAATCTTAATGACACGTGCCGTGCCCACGTCGTCGTGATAGATCTTCGATAGGGTTCTAATTTTTTACGCTATTCACGTCTCGATATGTTATGCCAATATTTTGGTTTCCGTGAAAAATTAATTATGCGCGTTGACTTTGTCAATTTGTCAATTGTTGCGCGTATTTATAATTAAAATAGGCTACTTTATGTTTAACCTTTAAACCACCACATCCCACAAAATTACACTAACCACAATGTCGGTCTGACAAGCCGCTATTATGCTCTCGCTAATTTTATAAGTTATGTATAATAAAAATATGTTTTCTGAATATTTGTGATGGGGAAAAAGAAAACTATATGTTTTAATGCGAAGGGAACAAAAAATCTCGTGTACAATAGAAATAAAATATATTTAAATGGTGATAAATAAGAAAATGGTTGACAAGTAACGTTTCAATAGCGGTTTGTGAGACCGATATAGTGGTTTAAAGGTTAAACATTATAAAGCTTATTTCAGACCTTTAATTCGACTTATAATTTAGTTCGACTTATAATTTCAGGATAGAATTCAATCTGTTTGTTATTTTATGTTGTATCTTTTATTTATGTCTATTTTGATACTTCAAATCGCTCATTTGCTATGACAGCTATACATAACTCGAAAATTGTCACTTTTAAATTGCTTGCAGAAAAAGAGTTAAGACATAAAGAAAAAAGAAAGAACTTTTATTCCTCTCTACAATCAGTTATTATACCAAAATTGCATTTTAAAATTAATATTACAAAATTTTAATAATTCAAAATATTGAAACTTATTTTGTGAGAAACTTTGTTTCTTTTTCAGTTATGTCGTTGTTGTAGCAAGTAAGCAAAATGTTTCCCGTGTTACACGGCACATAAAATTGCAAATGGAACTCTATCCTGAATTCTGACGGGGATCATAAACCGTATAGTGGGCTCACGTTTCTTGGAAAAACAAATCTCAAAGCGTTCATTGTGTAAATAAATGAAGAGATAAGAAGAAGACAGATTGGCGAGTTTACCCTTACGAAAACATTATTGGGAAACAATGGCGTCCTATCGGCGCCGGTGTTATTTAAATGGACGATCGTCGAGCGGATAAATCTGCGTCGGTTTTGCACCCTCGAGTAGATCCCCGAAGGTAACGGACCAGATGGACTAACTACCCCCTCGAGACGGAGCTTGGGAAGGGAGAGGGGAGAGGGCAGAAGGGAAAAGGGGGCAAAGGTCCGAGGCCGGAACCAACCCCCTCTCCCCCCCTCCCGCCCCGGTTGTCTGTCGACCCTCGAAAATTCGATCCCGAAGTCACTTTAAATTCGTGTCTATCGCCGAGTCGATCTCCAGATAGAGCCGCCAGTGGACTGAATAAATCCGCGTCGAATATGTGTCGTGGAGTTCGGGCCAAATTCGAAGCCGCGCGCGCGGTTCTCAAGGGTTGAGAGAGATTAATGTCTCGATGATGCGCGTTGCGAAGGTATATAAGTATTGTATATTCGATAATAGGAAAGCGGAAAGCGCGGGGCTCGATATTCCGCGAGAGCATCTTCGGACACTTAGATTTGTTCGCGCGGGCGTCGACAAGCGCCGCCGTCGACCGATTGTCGGCCACGTTTATCTGGCTGTTGTCCGATATTCCGGGAGGAGATGCGCCCGCAGCGGGACATACGCGTTCGTCGGGGGGGGGAGAGAGAGGAGGAAGGGAGGGAGGAAGGTCGGGGGAGAGGGGGGGGGGTTATCGTACGGTGGTGATCGATGTTATCTAATCTGAGAGCTATTCCCTGTCGTGGGGGAAGCACCATCGAAAGGACGCGCACCGGCTGTGTGACATCGTGTCACATTGTGTCACCCGGGCTCTCTCCGGCCGCGGGTTATCGTCATACGCCATCATCCGCCGCGCCGCGCCGCGCCGCGCTCGCTCCACCAGCCAAAATCCGATCCGATCTCTCTCCGTTCGCGACGATCGAATAGGAGAGACACTCGAGAATTCGAGTGCGCACTCCGGGAGGGATCAATATTTTCTCCGGACGCGCCGCCGCGGGCGTTATATATGGCGGACGATCTCTCGCGTTATCGCTCGATCTCGCGCGGTTTTCGCGTCTATTACGTACCGTCCGCGAAATTTGCGCGCGCACGCGTGTGTTATATACCTTATACGCGTGTGTGTGGCCGAAATTCGTATATACGCCACCCGGTCGTAAATCATCGCGGGAACCGTGCGTTTTGATTTATCGCGAAAGGGCTCTCGCGGACGCGACGTCGCTATTATATCAAGGAGCGCTATTTGCATCCGCGACGACGAGCCGGCCGCGGCCGGGCTCTCGTGCAGCACCGCGCCGGTCCGCGCAGCGCGGTGAAACGACCATCAGCTTGTAAAACGTCGAGTCCAATCGTGCGGCCGCTAACCGTGACGCGATTATTCTACGATTTTATTTATACGGGCCATTGTTTACGCGCGACTCTCGCGGCGAAACGCCGCTGCTCGATCGAGCTCGAAATCATCGTTATTTATTTATTTTTTTTCGCGAGTATAGAGAAGAGAGAGGCAGATACGATTGAATAGAGGAATTACTCGAGACGGACACAATACGATCGTTCGGCTCTCTTCCGCTCTTCGGTTTTCTCCCCCCTCCCCGTCCCCCCCCCCGCTCGACGTTTACTTCCCGCATTTTTCCAACGCACTCCGCGGCGTAAAGTGCCGACCGACTGACAATGAGTGCTTCCTATTACGATAAAACGACCGGGAAGACCATTAAAGCGAAGGGTTAATTATGGTATGTGAAACAATTTAATCGGTCAAGCGAGAAAGAGAGAGAGAGAGAGAGAGAGAGAGAGAGACAGAGCGGCTCTTATCGGCACGGCGCGCGGAAAACATCGTTTATTAATTGGCGGAAACATAATTACATTAGAATGCATTATCTTTCCCCGACGGGGCCCTCCGTATGGCCGATTACGGTTATCGACAACGACGTCGTTTCTTCGAGTTTTTGCTGCCATAAAAGATATACGCTTTATGCGTGTCAGGCCAGTCGTGCGCTTACAATGTAAAGGCTGCACCGCCTGCACCTCCTCGACGTGGCGGCGACGACGGGGGGAGGGGGGAGGGAGGGGGGGAAGAGAAAAACTGTGTTATTTAGTCCGCCGGAACACGGGGAGAGAAAGATCAAGCTCTCATCGGGATAGAAACAGCTTGTTAAACCGCTATCGGTCGTCGATAATTCCTGACGAATAGCCGCGCTAATGCCCGACTCGTGTTTCCCGCGTGTATCGCGTTAATGTAATGCGTTACAGCTGTGCCCGATTTTGAACTGTGAGCCCAGGCGGGACCGTCCCGCGTGAGATTCGAGCGGGTATTAAGGTTTCAGACGAGCCGCGCGGTAGCCGAATAATTCTCGACGAATTCGGAAACCGATCCTCTAAATTCGATCGGCGGACCAATTGATCGAACGCCGATTTTTCCATCTGCACGATTTGGGAATTTGCAATATTGCGTCTGTATTGAAATCCCCTTTTCCTTTTGTATATGCTTTGTTTTAAAATCAAATCTACACGGAAAGAACAATTTTGCAGCTGAATCCAGATCAGAAAATAATTTTTGTTTAATAATCAACATAATTTTGTTGGAAAGTCAAGATGATTGTTAGAATATCAAAATGTTTTATAGCCTATCGTTTTTAACTTTCCAACAAATTATTTTGATTATTGAACAAAAATTACTTTCAGATTTGTATTCAGCAAAATATGTAGACCTTTCAACAAAATTTCATTCTTTCCGTGTACGGTAATCTTTTTTAGATCTTACTCTTTCCAAGATAAAGTTACAATAATTTAATCAAAAGATTTGTTTTGCTGCTCGATGATATCGTGGATTGCCATTTTTCTGCAAATTATGATATCAAATAATGAAATAAATAATGAAATTAGAGTTGACAGGTTAATTGGAATTATCAACATAAAAAAATGCAGCACTTAGATATTATCGGGCTGGAAATTACTTCGGTAGCTGTAGCAATTTATGGAATTTACCCCTGGAACTAGTTAAGATACGTTGATTAGATGTTACCGAAGATTTTTTAATGTTATTTTTTAGAGATATTTAAAAAATACCATTTTTTTTCGAATAAATATATTTGTTAATTAATATTGAATTTTATTTTATTTGTGGATATATGTACATCTCGTCAAAATAAATAAATAAAATATGTATAAAAATATAAAATAGGTATATCTACGAAAATAATTAAAAAATGTAATTTAAATTTCACACGTCGAATAGATTTATCCTTATTAGACTTTTTCGAAATATGTTTACTTTCTGGAGTTAAAGCACGGCCGCAGGCTCGAGCTGAAAGTCGAAAGGCTAGAGAAAATTAAATAGCGTAAGCGCGTGCGACGGATTCTAAATAGAGCTGTCGAAGTAATCGAATTAATTACGATCGTCCGAAGTTTAATCGCGAGTAACGGGGATTCGCGGATAGCGGGCGGAAAGAGAGAGAAAGAGAGAAAGGGACAGGAGAGAGACGAACGAGCGCTTTGGTTTGGGCTCGTTCAGGGGTTTGTAAAGTGTCCCGGAGTCGAAGAAAGTTTCGTAAAGCTACGTGACGCGAGGAAGGTGTTTCAGGGAGCCGAGGGGATCTATTGATCTTCGGCTCGCGTGAGCTCAGCGCCGCTCGCCGGCCGGGCCGTACAACTAATGTCTTCATCTCTCCCTCCACGGCCACCTTCTCTCGCCCCTCGAGAGAATGTGTGTGAGAGAGAGAGAGAGAGAGAGAGGGGGGGGGGAGGGGGAGAATGCCCTCGCTACCCTTCGGTCGGCGTCGTGGCTCACGCTAGCCCTAAATCGTCGTTCATGCCACGAGCGTTCACGCGAGCAAAGGGTTGTCGTCCTCAATGAATCAGGACACCCGGGAGGGTCGTTGGTCCTTCGTCCTGAGACAGGAGCCTTCCTGTAATTTCGGAACTTAATGCATCCGCCCTTCGTGTCGCTTCTGATAGCGCCGCGGCGAAGGCGGCGCTGTGATTTAAGCAGCTCTCGCAGGGAAATTTCACGTGGGGGATGCGGAGGGCGAGCGACGCGGGTGGGAAGAGATCCGGGGGGGGGGAGGAGAGGGGAGGATCCGCAAATTTACGCGACGCCGCGAACGCCCGTTACAATTCAAGACCTGCGGGGGAACGACGCTTAGCTTTCGTCGACGTCAATTGGCGCGAACTTGTGGTCGATTTAATCTTCTTTCTGTGGAAGCAGATAATAGAAGGCAAGTCGAGTCGTGGTCAGAATTTGACCGACGTTGACGAAATAGACTGGAGGAAGCACATCCTGATTCCGCCTTTCTCGACGAAGAAAATATTCAATTTTTTTTAACAGAGGTTTGCGCTATTAAATTTGTAATGTCAAATTATACCCAATTTGAGGCATTTTTAATTATTCCATAAGTTGCCATTGCTCTTACAGTGTTTTAACTCAAAAGAATGGAGTTAAACAATTTTATTGAAGAAATGTATATATTCAATTTGATTTTAAATTTTGGTTTATTTATTAATGCAATATGCATACGTTGATATGGGCGCTGTTTGCTTTAAAATTAAGAAATCTAAACATAGAAATGAATTAATTAGATAAGCTGTTTTTTAAACTACATGTTTTGCATTGAAGTAATAAATTTCGACACGCATAAAAGTTGAAAATAACAAAATTGTTATTTGACTTAAGAAATTTAATCTGAATTTAATCCCTTAATGTTTAACAGAGTGTAGCTCATTAGAAATATTAATTGCCATTACAGGTGTGGTTCCAAAATCGAAGGGCGAAGTGGCGGAAGAAGGAGCACACGAAAAAGGGCCCCGGAAGGCCGGCGCATAACGCTCACCCTCAAAGCTGCAGCGGCGAACCTATCCCGCCCGAGGAGCTGAGACGGAAAGAGCGCGAGAGGCGACAGAAGAAGTTGCTGAAAGCCCTCGAGAGACAGCAGCGGAAGCTCGCTGCTAAAGTAAGCCGCAAGCTCGCGAAAATATCCTTCCGCAATTTAAAAATTTCAAAGTACTTACGTTACTTACGTGTATTAATATCTTCTCTCGAGCGCATTACTTTCTTTCGGAAGATGAAAAGAATTTTTGACTTCGCTTAAATCATTGTATATTTGAGGATTGCAGAACAGCGACAGAAATACTTTTTCAAAATATTTAGAAATTTTTCTAATACAAATATTTTTTCTTAAAATTTTCTGCTATATAGTCTATCTCTATTTTATCAACAATTTGATATTTGATTATTTGACAGAAGCATGATTACACACGGAAAGAACAATTTTGGTGAATCCAGATCTGAAAATAATTTTTGTTCAATAATAAAAATAATTTTGTGCGAAAGTCAAAGTGATTGTTAAAATATCAAAATGTTTTATAGCAATGCTTATCAGTTTTAACATTCCAACAAATTATTTTAATGATTCAACAAAAAATTATTTTTAGATCTGTTTTTAGCAAAATTTTTAGTCCTTTCAACAAAATCGTTCTTTCCGTGCGTATAACATACAATTTTAGAAATATCTTTTACAATTGCAACATTTGTAAAAGTTCTGTCGATTCTGCATTTACGCATTTGGCACAAACTGACCAAACCACATTTCGAACCACTGAGAGAGAGAGAGACAGAGAAAAAAAATGCTTACAATTATCATAATTTAACAATAATGTATAGTCATTTCCCAACTATATTTGGTTTGGTAGAAATATAATTTCATAGAATTACAGCTTGGTAAAAATTGGTAATTATTACTAACATTATTGCAGTGATAACTATGAAATTGAGCCTCTAACCATAATTATTTTGCGCAATTATAGTCACAAATACCGAACGCTTTTCTCTCTCAGTGTATTAGCATTTACATCTGACTGCAGTGGCCGATCGTATCCACTCAGATTAACGTACAAATTAAACAGTAGTTATGTAATACGGGTTGTTCCATTTTCTTAATTTCAGGGCATAACGGTGGACTTGTCGACATTGCGTGCCGAGTGGGAGTCTCGCAGCGAGGCGGCGTCGGGTCGCGGCTCCGGGAGCGGTCCCCTGAGCGGCACGTTCGGCCAGCTGGGCCTGGGCGGCGACGGCAACATATCCGCGTCCGGTGTGGACGGCAACGAGGAGATCGACGTGGTCGGCGGACTGGACTCCTGCAGCGAGAGCGGCAGCGAGCGGGTGGACTCGGCGGCGGACGGTTCCGTGGACGGCGAGTGCTTCCCGCAGCTCAGCAGCAACAGCGCGAGCGAGAGCGGCGAGAACCCGCGGAAGAACCCGCCGCAGAATCCGCCGATGGAGCACCTGAACCACCAGCCCGGCATCCATCACTGGGGCCTGAGCCTGCTGGAGCGACGACGCGAGCTGGTGGGCGTCGGGGCGGGCCGTCAGCCGGCCGGCAACGGCGGCGCCCGCAGCCTCATCCGGCAGGCCGAGGAGGAGGTCCAGAGCGGCAGCATCGATCTCTCGGTGAAGGGCAGGGAGGAGAGGAAGAGGCTGAACCCGTTCTCCATCGACAGCCTGTTGGGGAACAATCGGACTAGCGCGGCGTCGGATCGCAGGCCGGCGACGCCGACGTCGCCGACGTCGCCGGTCTCATCGGCCTGCACGTCGCCCTCCACGACGTAGTGAATGACGGGGGCGACCGATCAACGAAGAGAGAGAAAGAAAGAGAGATAGAGAGAGAAAGAGAGAGAGAGAGAGACGCCGAGAGCGTGTGTCCGGGATTAAAAAAGTTGACGAGCGGTCGAGGGTGGCGCGTAGAGCGGCGATCAGAGAGATCGGGGGTAACCGATCCGCTCGTCGGGGATTACCAAGTGTGAACGGTGTGAAGTGACCAACGGGAATGAGCGAAGGCTTGAAGCGTGAAAAGCCGCGGGAACTGGTATAACTGGTAACTTCCCTGGCCGTGAAATCGCGCGAAAGAGCTGGCTATATGTACGGTAACATCCCCGCCCCCCCCCACCCACCCCCGTTTCGCAGCCCACGGTTCCCCGTCGCTTTGACTGAAATCGCTAGGTTCATGAATAATCCTCGCGTACTTGTAAACATTCTCGACGTCCGTCGGCGAATGCGCGCGTCTAGATTCTCGATGTCCCGAAGGTCCCGGAGAGTCTGCACATGAAATTCGAAGTCGGAAGCAATTGAAGGAGAGGGGGGAGGGAAGGGGGGGGAGGGGAAGAGGAAATATGGACACAAGTTGAGGGAGTGTTGAAGAGATTGAAAAAATTCGCAGTTTTGAGTCAAAATTATATAGATTGATTACGCGCGTAATTCTGGGACTCTTTGGACTCCGGAGGAATTCGAGGATCTAAATTCCCGCGCCGTCGGCCGCACGGACCGGCAAGACTTATATCAGTTCGACATATCGAATGCATGCGTGACCGTTGTAGATCGAGTGCGTTTGATTTCGTCCATTGTGTCTCCTTTTAAAGAAGAGAATGGAAAAATGTGCAATAAAACGCGGACGTTGCTCGCCGGTTAGGCGGCACGTCCGTCTTTGAGGTAAGACAGAAAAAGCGAGGAAGAGAGAGAGAGAGAGAGAAAGAGAGAATGAAAGAGAGAGACAGAGAGAGAGAGAGAGA
>NW_012026793.1:222910-264707 GCF_000956235.1 Wasmannia auropunctata | reverse complement strand
ACACACACACACACATACACACACAATCACACACACAAAACTTGCGATTGGTTCGATGAAAATTACTAGAACAGTCACGTTAATGCGAATTAAATTCCTATAGGGGAGATAGACTGGATAATCGAATAACTTTTTCCAACGTTTTGTTTCCAGCATAGCGCAGTGGTTAATAAACAAGTTAATTAATAAGCGGAACGTCGACAAAGTCTGACAAAGAGAAGATAGACGATAAAACGAAGATAAAACGCAATTGAGGACCTTCTGCGATAGGAATTTGTTTGGCGTTGTACATATACTTCGAAAAACCCAAACGCGAGAGCGTGAGTTACGGCGCGGTACAAAAATTTTTGCTCCCCCCCCCTCCCTCCTCCACCCAAGCAAAGTTGATCTACGAGCTCGGTGGTTTATGGTTGGTTAGGGGTGATTAAGAGTTGCCATACGATGATCCGGGATATGCGAAAAAAAAAACCAGTACCTATCATATATCCATTAAAAATATATTAATTTATTCTCCAGACTACGCCGGCGTTCAGTCATTGCATTCCCACGCACGTCGTCCCCTTCCCCCATTCCCCCTTTATCGCGTCTGAAGAAAGCAACGCGACAGGATAAGACGGACGACCGGGGGCAGCGTAAGTATAAAATTAAATTAATTTGAGCTTGTTATTTCAGTAAATTAATTAAGAATTTTTCTTATCGAGGAATGCGTTTTCTCGCAAGGCATCCCTTCGTGTTCTTTAATCGAATAGAATAATTCGGGATAATACCAAATTAATTTGAGCTTATTAATTACGCGACACGAGTCTGTTATTTCAGTAAATTAATTGTGAATTTTTTTGTTTATTAGAGACAACTTTCTCACACAAGGTATGTCGTCTTCGTGTTCTTTAGTTGAAATAGAATTTAGAATAATTTCAGAATGACTATATAATCAATTTAGATCAATTGATTTGACGTAAGTAAATTGCAGTGTGTTGATGCAATTCGCGATTCGGAATTAGGATCGAGCTTTATTAAAAGTTTTGCAGCTGGTCGCCGAAACTCAGTGTTGAGCGTTTAAAATGTGAGGGAACACGACATATCCAATTTTCACCGGGCGAAAGTCAATTCCAAGTTTACCGAAGAAATAAATCGCGCTTGCAGCGCGGATATTTATGTAAATTCGCGCGGGTGCGATTTATGCTCGCCACGAGTCCGGGACGCTCTCTCGCTCGAAAAGTCGAGAGCTTTTGTTCGTTTAACGTCGATGCGACGATGTAGGGGGTGGGGGGGGGAGAAGGAAGGAGACCGACGCGCGGAATAATAACGATGTACGACAATGCGGCCGCTGTCGGCGTCGCGTGGCGAACAATGAGCCGCGCATAAATCATAGACATCGGTGTAACATCGCTTCCGCTGTTATATTCGCAATTGCAACGCTATTTATATTCGGCGCAGTTAAAAATATTGCGATTCCCTTAAGCCTCTCCGACGCGCACTTTCCGAGTGTTTTCAATGAGATCTCACGGCGCGTACCGCTCTCACTTACAACCTATAAATTATGCAATTCCGTGAAATATTGAAGAGCTGACAGGACGATGATATTATATAAGAGAATTTATGTTGTTAATTAATTATTACGGTTCTAAACTTAGAATAATGAATGGCAAAAATTTCAAAATTGCATATTCCGATACAATGAAAGATCAACGGATTTATTGCTTCGATTTAACATGTCTATCATATTTTTAGACGAACATTTACTTACGATATTGAATTTTGTTTCTCGAACTTCAGGCACTTCTAAATTATTACTCTCTAAATTATTGCTCTCGCTTAAGATTTCCATGTAGACTTTTATATGCATAGCAATTATCTTTAACAACGATTTGGATTCGACAATAATCTTTGTAGCAAATTGATTATTATAAATCAATGCGCGCACATTAAGCTTCACTGCAGTGACAAGTTATCCACTAATTTGGATATAAAGAAAAACATGAGAAAATGTCTTAAACATCTACATAACACATAAGTTAATCCAAATAGCAATAAATATTTCAGCAATATTGCAGCAACGTTACAACATTGTAGTAAAATGTTGTAAAATTGCTGCAATATTGCTGAAATGTTTTGTGCCATATGGATACTGATCAATTTATAATTAAATACTTTTAAACATATTTTTACACGCCCAAAAAAATATTTTACAATTAATTATAAAGTGAAATTTTCTCTAGTCCCATATTCTATTAAGCGAAAACTTTTACAGAAAGATCAGTATTCCTCTTCCAATAAAGTGAACTGTTCATATAAAATCTATTAGATATTATTTTTCGGTTTTCTTCTTGTATTAAGAGGAATATGTTTATTTCAAGCGGAATGCCCTCTTACGTGTGATACGAGTAACACGAAAAGTAATGTGTATCGTTGCGTTCTGCCGTGACGATTGATTGAAGTGTTGCATTGCATTTGCGAAAACAGACGCAGCAAGGCTGCGTTTTGTTTTTCATTGCAAATACTGAAAAACCTACAGTATAAATAATGTGAATTATAAATATAGATTTACAGTACAAGACTTGTACTGTAAATGCAAAACGAAATTATTCCAACTATTAGAATATTGTGCACAGAATATTTTCCTCTTAATTTCAGAGGATTCCTCTTGAGGCCATGTACAAGAATAAAATCCTTTAAGATTTAGCGGATTCCAATATTAAAATTATTTATTTTTTTTTGTGTATAATCAAATATATTTGAAATAGAATATATTATATAAGATTCTTCAATTAAAACAATTAGTTAAAGAAAGGCACTTCGAGTCAATACGCAGAACTCGTTGCGTTAAAATTTCTCAAATTATATTCAATAAATTAATTGTGCAAATTAATTATGTAAGATGTAACTTAATTTATTGAATATAATTTTATGAAGAGAAATTTTAACGCAACGAGTTCTGCGTATTGATCCTTAGTGTCTTTCCCCAAATATATTTGATAAAATAAGTATATTATTTCAAGTTAAGTACATTATATTCCAAATAATTTGATTCCAACAATTAATTTCCTTGATTCTTGAAAAAGCGTATGTGAGAAAATTAAAAGTCAAAAGTGATCTCAATCTCATTTCTTTAAATAAAAGTAAAATGAATTCGCGATCGCGAGCAAGGGGACAGCGATCGTCGCTCGCAAAATGGCACTGCCACTTTAGCGAATATATAGAAATCGGCGGTTGTCGCGAGAACGACGAGGAAGAAATAAAAGGTGGGAGGAGGATACGACGTGGTGGATGGTAATACGCGTCGCGCGAAGACAATAAAGCGCGTCGCCGCTCGGGATTTATGTTACGATCAGCATTTACGCGAGCCGAGCGCACGCGCGCGCCCGCGCGACCGGGCGCCTCCACAAAGGGCCATTGTGCGATTGCGACGTGGCGCGCGGTTAATATTATTAGCCGTCCACGGAGGAGCAGCGCTTAAACGGCCGGATGCTTTCTGGCCCTCGCCCTCGCCTGAGGACTCTATTACCGGCCAATCCTCGCGGCAGCGGCGGCGGCGGCGGCGGCGGCTGCTGCCTCCTCTTCCTTGCTCACCGCTCACCAGTCCATTGTCGCCGGGCACGAACGGCATTACGTGTCCCTCCTTACCCTCCCCCCTCGCCCCGGCCTAGCGGAGCCCCCGAAGCGGCGCTTCCCGATCACCGAGGATGATCGTAATGTCCTGGTACGTCTAGGAAAGACGCGACCTAGCATCCCACTTATTGTTGGCTATAAAACTAAATCAAAGAAACTGAAAGATGCCAGGATCTATATTTCTTACAGAGGATCTTCTTATAATCTAAATTCCTTGATAATTGTGCCGATAAATCATGCGTGAGTTCAGTTCTTGCCGTTTATTTGAATTTTAGAATTTAATTCAAGAATTTTTTGTGTATATATAATATTTTATTATTTTGCGCATCAGCTCAATGTCTCTGATGTTTATAGTTTGGCTGGGTATTTTAAAATTTGAAATTTTTAACGCGAATATAAGATCGTCCTTGGTTCTTTGATGTAATCCAACGGTACAGTTGGCTTCACTTCTTACATGCGCATGCCGCAAGGCTTTGTAAAGCGCGTAGTGATTCATTCGCATCATTATACGGATTTCTCTGGCCGTGACAAATCGCGTTGGTAATTGTAGCAAAACCATTCAAATCCGTTGCACTTCGCTCGCTGGTCTACGTAAGAAATTCTAGCGTTCGTATATTTTGTTTGTTTGTTTGTCTGTATATTTATATATACATATATATTTTTATAAATTATATAAATTTACATTTATACAAAATATTTATATTTATATTTGTATAACTGTAAATATAAATATATATTATATATAAATTTAAATAAATATACAAATAAATTTATATTTACAATAGATAAAAATCTAGATTGTGGAATAAATTTGCAAAAATAACTTATAATAAAATGTTTTGTAGTTATAAAGCCATTATAACTGGAAAATATTTGCCGTTACGAAGGCTTTCAAAAAAAAAAAGATATGATAAATAATGAAATGCGAATAATGATTAGGCTCCGCTGAGCTACTTTTTGCCACTGAAATTGGCTACGCGCTCGACGTTTACATAAGAGAAATCGGGATATTGAGACGTCGGAATTTAATAAGATTGCTCAGGCAGGCGTCACCTGGCTCGCGTCCCGAGCGATCGGCGCGCTCGGAAATCACGCGAAAACGGTGCTGCACGGCGCTCGTTAACGCTCCCGCGATGATTCCCGAGGAATATGGGTGTAAATTATTCCGGGATCGCGATTAGAGGCCCGACCGGCCACCTGCCGGATTTCACGCACGGAGATGCCAGGTATTAATAATCCGAGGATTTACGAGATCCCCGATCGCCGCTCTCCTTCATTAGGAGGACGCCTTCATTGTCGAACGGATAATATGTATCGCCGGCTCTGCCTATGCCTAACTGATCGTAACGTGCGAGAGAGAGAGAGAGAGAGAACGAAAGAGATGGAAGGATAGAGAGGCAAAGAGAGACGAGCCTTCTGTCCTTTCCTACCCTGGACGTTTTATTTACTGCCATCTTTAAACGGTCGCTCCGTCTCCGCAACTCAATGCCTCGGCGAGAAAAACTCGCCGCCGCTTTATCAAAGTTTCAGCATTGTTGGATTCTGCGCAAATCCTCTTGACCTTTCAGATCCCCGTATTTTCTGAACGCTTTGGCACTTTCGAGGCGCGGTTTCGAGCTGGATTCGCGGGAGAGCCTCCTCGTTGCTGACACGACTCAAAATTGAAGGGAGATGAGGATCCGGTGATCTCCGTTTGTATCGTACTGAATTTACGGGGAAGGGGGGGAGGAGGGAAACAGCCGGATGGGAATATGACTGGCCCCTCCCCCGTCGAGGTGGTAACTCGATCAAGTTCGATCCAATAGATCAGGCGGCAGATTCCTTGCCGGTTATTACAAGGGGTCGGAGGTTGATCGCTCGCATAAACCATTTAGCTCTGATCACCTATCGATACCGATATTTCCCAGAGGTATCGGCTATCTTTCCGCTCGATCTTCGTCCGACAAGGCCCTCTCTCTCCTTGTCTAGATGAGCCTTACCCACTCCGCACCAGATTAAATATCTGAGCCTGGATGGGTCTCCTCTAGCCCTCTCATTGGCCTCTCACGCTCATCCTCTCTCTTTCACTCCCTCTCCCATGTGTTTGTGTATTCGAGCATTCTTCCTCGCGATAAGCGAACTCGATAATTTCCTGTAAATTAATATCTTGCGCCTGCCTATATTTTAACGTGGACCAAAAAAAGAAGTGCTCGGAGCGAACGAATTTGGAATTAAATATAGCAACTTTTTACGATGTGGAAAGGACCGAAATGGGATCCTATCGCGCGTGTTTCGACAGAAACTTTAGAACTTTTCTTTTTAATTATTTAATTATATACAAATTCTTTATAATATTGAAGAATGATAAGAGTCTAATAAATATACCAAGGATGTAAATATAATTGAGAAATCATCCCTTTCAATCCTTTTAGCGCTATGGATGTGTTAAAACCAGGGTTGGGTAGTGGCTAGTTAAAAAAATAAATGTTAAGTTAAAAAGTTAAATACATTTTAGGCTCTTAACTTTTAACTTAATTTAGTTACATTTTCTTGAAGTTACATCTTTATATAGTGCTTCTTGTAAACCCAAAATAAATATCATGTCTAAGTTAGTGTCTTCAAACTCAAATTTGAGAACACACATCAAGGCAATTGTAATAATATAATAAATATAGTCTGACCGCGGGAAGGAATCACTGTTCGCAGACCTTCTGATGTGCATTAAACACACGTTGAAAGAAGTCCTTCGAAATCGGTCCTCTTTCAGCGGCTCGACAGAAATAAGTATAACAAATATATACTTTATTTAGAAACTTTATTTAAAAACCCTAAAATTATAAAATGAAAAAAATTTAACTTTATAACTTTTCAATTACTTTTTTTTATTAACTTAACTTTTAACTCAATTAATTTTATTACAGACTAACTTGTACCTTAACTAAGTTAAATTTTTAGACTGTTAATTTTAACTTAACTTAGTTAAAAAAATATATTAACTTACCCAATCCTGATTAAAACGCAAATGTACTGCAATGTAAATGCTACGTATGACGTATTTACGTCCGCTGGGCGTGTTTACGCATCACAGCAATATTTTTATAAGATATAATAACACTTTTATTTTTACAAGATGTAATATTCAATACATTTGACTTTAAGAAAGTATTTTAAAAACTATTGAGCGTTGAGGCGTGCAGCCAAAGACAGCAGACTACTTTGCGCATCCACGACTTATTCGTGTCCCAGCAAACACAGATTACAACTACAATGTTACAGCAACATTGTAATATTTTTGCAATGTAGCTGAAGTGTTACAACGTTGCTGCAACATTGTAGTTGTAATCTACGTTTGCTTACATATGTAAAAGTATGTGGCATTGAAAGGATTAATGTCCACTTGAATATTTCAAGTATTTTTATCACTGTTTCTTTTTTATTGCATATAGGACTATCGAAAACAGGCAATCTTCTTGAATTTACTCTCTTCGTTTGCGAATGAAGACAGCTCGAACGAACCTACTTCGACGGGCTCGCTGGGCTCGTGGCCAGCTCGTCCCATAAAATGCCGGGCGACTTGGCCCGGCGATCGCCATTATGTATGTACATAAATCGGTGTGCAGGGCGAGTACATAGCTCGCCGTGTACGGGAATACGCTTCTACCCACGTATTAAGTCGTTTCTCGTGCTGTAGACGCGCGAGGGACGTTGCTCTTATACTTCCACGAAACGAACGCGCGCGCGCACGTCGGTCGGGACGCACGACCGAGTCTCCCTCGGAAAGAAGAAGAAGAAAAAAAAAAAAGAAATCGACGAGATCGGACCTCGCGAAACTCCCCGGCTACCTACTAACGTATGCGCGTAACCCGAGACCGGTTAACGCGAAATCCCGCAATTCTTATCCATCTTTTTGGATGCTAATTACTGCAGGGATCTCGCGCTTCGTTCCGCGGTGACGGTGTAGGGACCTGGCATATACCTGTAGCGAGAATCGAGGAGCATTCGTCACGCGAGATGAGCGTTATTAATTTTTGGGTAGGTATCGATCGTACCGCCGCGGCCGTTTCGTACTTTGTTTTTGAACGTGCGGCTCGCCCCGGCGCGGCGCGGCGCGGGCAATCCGCGCGGGATATTGAAAAGCATCCATCCACGGCGGATCCGGAGGCGGGATCGGGACTTGGCAGGAGATCGAAGATGCGCGATAAAGAATTAATAGCCGCTTTTGGCAACGGGCCCGGGTCTAACTGGCGGGAACAAATTTTATTACCAAATTTTCCTCCGCCTGTATACGCGCCAAGATGGTAGATACCCGTTGCCAGCCGTGAACCGGCGAACCCCGCTCGCGGATCCCGGAGAGAGAAAGAGAGATAGAGAGAGAGATAGAGGGTGAGAGAGAAAGAGCGTTGTATGTATATATATATGTAGGTACTCTTGTTCGTGGGATCGAGATATCCGCGCGCTGCCTCACGGGCGGTCGCCACGCTCGTTGGATTCACTTTTCTGCCAAAATCGATTCCCGATCGTCCGGGCCCTCGGGCCGACACGGAACCACCATGAAGTTCCGTGCAATTTGGGTACAGATTCGAAACGGAGTTTCTCTTGTTGTTTCAGCGGGAATTTCGGCGAAATTTATTCCGGCTTTAAGTTGAGAGGAGAGGATTATAGAGTGTCGAGGCTTATATTACTTTATTCTGTTATAATATCTTCCCGTATACTCTCAGAGAAAAACATAACGGTGGCAACTGTAAAGGACAACTATACTAGTTTTATGGAATTAATATACTATATAGTTGAGCAAACTATACACGGAAAGAACAATTTTGCCGAATCCAGATCTGAAAGTAATTTTTGCTCAATAATCAAAATAATTCTGTGCAAAAGTCAAAATGATTGCTAGAATATCAAAACGTTTTGTAGCAATACTTATCAGTTTTAACATTCCAACAAATTATTTTGACGATTCAATAAAAAATTATTTTCAGATCTGTTTTTAGCAAAATTTTTAGATCTTTCAACAAAATCATTCTTTCCGTGTACAGACGAAAGAATGTCAAATAAATAAAAATGATATATAGATGGCTAATATTTTTGGCCAAGGCTGTAATATGTATAGTTAAGAATAAACTATTTTATAGTTATTGCAAATACAAGCTATTTTATAGTTGCAATAACTATAAAATAGCTTCTCCAATTAAATAAAAAAAGATATAGATGCCAAATATTTTTGGCCAGGGCTGTAATGTATACAGTTGAATAAATTATTTTATAATCAGAATAATTATAAAACAATTTCTTCAATTACAAACATTAATTCTACATATAAAACGTACATAATTGTCATCTTTATGGCTGTCACTCAGACGTCTTTTTCTTTATATGTAATTTACATATATTTACATATATCAAGATTTTTTTTCTAAATATCGATTCCGCGATCATCAATCTTTCCACTTTAATCGGGCCTCTCTATATGCATAATATCTAAGTATTTTTGCGTAATGTCACACAATGCCTTCTCTTCGTAGTTTATTCTTTTTTTTTTACAATTATGACGTTTCATTCATTTACCCATTAACACGACATTTCAATCTCTCGGAATATTTTAGGATCTTGCGCAAGGCTCGAATCACGAAGTGACGGCGAATGGAATGAAAGCGGATGGAAATAAATACTTTATTTCTCAACTTGAACGGACGTTAAGGTATAGAAATTTACGACCGTTACAGACGAAAAGCGCGAAGGGTTGAAACGCTAAAACGCAAGGGACTTTGTACTCGAATCGCCGTGCCTTCTTAGCGAAGGGTCTTCCATTACGTTTTCTTTCCCAGCTAATTCATACAATTTCCACGAAGCGTCATGCTGGAAGGCGCAATCATCCCGCGGGATCGGCAATTTCGCCCGACACCTGCTAATGCACGAATGTGTCAGCGGCGACGAGCGGCCAAAGAATGAAATTGAGTATTATGCTAATGCGAACGGCCGGCGTCGTCGTGCTGCAAGCTCCACTCGCGCGATGCTCGCATGCGAATATATACTATATATAGGGGCGACGCGTCGTGCCCAGCGCTAAATCTTTCCGTTATTACGTGGAGAGAGAAAAAAAAAAGTAACCGGTCGCGCGAAAGGACGCCGCGCGAAATATCGCCGTTTGGCGAAAAGGGAATGTCCTGCACGCGGGAGAGACGGGACGACCGGATTATCCGCCGGCGTCATTTTATCAGGCACCTGCTGACGCCACGGTCCCTTCTTCCTGGAAGTAGCTTTTCTACACCGCTCGCCGATACGTAAGCGAGAACTGCCCCTAATCGCCGCCGTCGCCAATTAGGCAACATTGAACGAAATCTCTCTCAGCCTCTCGTTGCTCCCTTTACGTTTGTTATACCTCTTTCCTGGAAGCGTCGACGACGGGGGAGGAGGAGGGCGGGGGAGGGGTTTTACGGGGATTGTATATAAGCTTGTCAAAAAGGCGCGGCGTTCTCGGAGAAGTATAATCTCCGTAAGTAGTTTTGTAACGAGGTTTCTCGCAAATTTGTTTTTCTCGACAAATAAGTCAATTAATCACGAAGCCGCGATGTTGCGTAGTAATCTAAGACGACGTAATCCGATGTAATTAATATATATATAGTCTCTCGTTTGACGCGGCGAGTGTCAAGCGCTTGTTTGAACGGCCGTCAAAAAGTTATTCCACAGGTATAATCCACGTCGCGGAAGAGAATCAATTTTAACGAGCATTTAATTCGTGTCGGATAAAAGTAGTGCGCGGACGCAAAAAGACAACGAGCTTTGTTGACAAAATTTCAAAGTTTCACTGAAATTTGCTTCTCCGGCGAGATCTGGAGTTTATACTTGCGGCTCGTTTTTCGTGCACACTTCAAACGTTCTTCAGGTTTCTTCAAGTTTTCCAAACAGGTCTCGAAAAGCCAAGAAGAGTAACGATGACGAGGGGAAGGGGAGGGGAGGAGAGGAGGCCCAGGTGTGTGTTTCTTTTCCGAGACTCAGGGGAGGAGGAGGGAGAGAGAGAGAGAGAGAGAGAGAGAGAGAGAGAGAGAAACGGAGAGCGCAATCGGCTCTGTTCGCGGCAATATCGCGATAAGTATCTCGGAGCTCCGACTCCGCGAAACACCGAGGAACGGATCTCCGCGTAGTGGTGCATTGGTGCTTTGATGGCGGCCAGCCAGAAGTAAATCTAAGGTTTACGAGGCAGTACCGCCTCTTACTAGCACCTCCTCGAGCACCTACCCCGCGAGTACCACGGGGCACACCGCGCGCGAGAGCGCGAGCCCCTCATAATTCTCATAATAAATCGCCTCGAACAACTGACGCCCGCTCCACATACAAAGGGATCACCGACCAAAAGGAGGATCGAAGGGTTACGGCGAGAGAATTGGGGGCGAGGAGGGGAAGGAGTCGGCGGAGGAGAGAGAGGGGGGGGGTGGAAGGGGGAAAGGAAGGGCCGGGGGAGGGGAAGGGTACGCAACAATGGGTCGACCCAGATCGCGAGAGGCCCGCCGCGCTGTGTGCCGCTGATCGTTGCGAAAGGCGTGTTGCTGGTTGCGCATCTCGGAGCGCGCGAGACGGCCGGATCCCGGAGATGCTATTCGCCCCGGCGAATCTATGAAGCCGGGACCTCTTCGCTGGAAATCATTCATCGCGCGCGCGCGCGAGATGTTTAAATCTTCAAGGATCTTTCTACGTCTTCCGGCGGAGCATCGTTATTTATACACGTCCGCGCGATCCGGTTTCGCAACCGGCGCGGTCGAGTTTTCCAAAGAGCCGGGAAAATATTCTCTTATCTTTTCCAGGAACGGACTTTACATGTAGGCTCGAATCAAAGTCGGTTAACACATATGTCGTCGCGTTAAGAAACGCGAGGACGAGGGGCGGAAGAAGAGGCAGGAGGGGTGGGAAGCGGGGCCCTGCAGGTATAATCCCGAACGCCTCGCAGCACTGTAGCGCAAGGACCGAGAGAGAGAGAGAGAGAGAGAGAGAGAGAGAGAGAGAGACGTCTCTGCGGCTATATAGGTATTCCGCTCTCGCATGTCTCGAATATATTCCCCGGCATTAGTTACATTGTATCGCGACGAGGCCGGCCGGACGCCTTCGAGCGCGTCTTCGTGTGTCCCGCGAGCCGTGTGTATAGCGTGCACCGTGTGCGCGTGGTCACACAGGGCCCCCCCCTTTCCCCCGATAATATAGTTATTACCAACAGGGGGCCCCCGCGGCCACAAGAAAGCGACGAACCCCGCATTAAAAACCAATTTTTAGTCCCGAAAAAACCTCCGCTCTCCGTCGTAATAACAGGCCTGATAATCTATAGTAGGTTTTCTATCCCCGAGCCTGAGGACCGACCTGCCAGGCCCGTCTCTCCTCTCTCCCCTCTTCCCCCGCTCCCCTCACCGCCGCGCGTTCCGTTCTCCTAACCCGGTCGGGATAATCGAGCAAATTGATGCCCCACCTCCCCTCCGCCCCTCCCCCCCCCTCCCCCGGCCACCCCGTCCCTCCGCCGCGACGACTTTTTTCAATTAAAATGGCCCACCGATGCAACCGACAGCTGTCGAACGGGGCCTACGACGTAATCACGGTAGGACTCCTCGATTCATCAATCGATCTCGGCCGTTTGACGTGCAGCGTCCCGTTTTCAACGTTCACAGAGTTTCCTCGAAGCCGAACGAGATCATTCGCGAGCGAGCGAGCGAGATGACCTGTAACGGTTATTGACACGTATTAAGTGTGCATGTAATGTACGCAACACAACTCGACAATTAATTTACTCGTGAGTACATATACGTTTCGATGAACGGAAATGCAAATTGCACTCCCGGTCCGGACGATTAAATTTTCGATGACGAAACCCGCCGCGTCGCGCCGTCGCGGGTCGCGGATCGCCTATAAGCACGCTAATTGACCCGTCGGTTAAGTAATTTTCAGGAGATCTTTCGGCACGATTGTGCGCATAAATTACCGTAGTCGACGCGGTTTATTATTGCAACTAATGATCCGCGACGCGTTCGCGTAATATCTCTTTCATAATCTATCTTTCTCCCTTCATTCTTAATTACTCAGAATTTATAGACCGGACTGTGCTTAATCGATTACGGGGCCGTTCGATAAAACGCGCCTGATGAATTTGTTTCTAATAACATACTTCTTCTCTAATTAACAAGAAACTTGCAGATAATGCTTACAAAATAAACAAAACAAAACAAAATAAGAAAAAGAAAATTCTAATTGCACGCGCGGCACTAAATAAATATCTTAAAATTCAAAGCAATAAAACAACCTGGAGGGGACGACAATTTTTTTGCGTCTGCAATTATACCGTTTGGTTACATTAGCGTATATATAGCGTGAGACCGAGAGAAGGTATATTTTAAAATAATAACTATTACTCTAATCAGAACTAAATCGAATTGGCGTGCTCCGGAGGGCGGCTCTAATATATACATCGCAATAATTATCCCGCCGTAGAACGCAAATACCCCTTTACCTATTTCTATTAGGTTGTATCCCGGGCCAAAATGACGGGCCAATTACGCGCGGTGTATGGTCAAAAACTGTTCCGCCACTTTATTACAGGTTTGCTGACGCCGAGCCGCAAACTCGACTCCTCCCGGTCTTCGGCTTCTACGAAAGAGAAGCCGAAATTGCGTAGCCGCGGCACGCCGCTCCGATATTTTGCGACGTGTGGAGACGTAACAACAGAAGATCCTATCTATGCTCGCGAGGAACATTCGTATCGTTTCCCCCGATTTGCCTGAAACTCAATATATATCTATATATATAGGATAAAATTAAGGAATATACTTGATCGATTACAAAATTAAGGAGGGATACTCAACTGCGATTACATACCATATATTTTATGACAGGATCGCTACTCGAAGCATCATCTCTTTCTCTCGAGGCGTCCTCAGCTGCTCGATTTTCGGCAATAATCGCCTGGCTGTGTCACTAGGATGGCGGAAGAGGAGGAGGAGGAGGAGGAAGACCCCCGGCAGGAGGCAGAGAGTCCTCAGTAAATTTCTATTAACGGCGCGGCGTTCGAAACAATCGGCCATTAAATCGAACGATCCCGCGGTAGATAATAACTGGTAATAATCGGCCGGAGCCACCGGTTAGTTTCGACGCTGCTGGGACCCTCGCTTCGCCTCGGCCCCGAAACAAGCCGAGCATCGGTAATGAGAGGCCAATTAGAACACCCCGCCGATGGAATTACCCCCCGACGCTCCGAAATTCAAACTGGCTGCCGTGAGCGTTCCTCGTAATGCCCGTGAGGCACGCGAGAGAGCGAGAGATCGCGTGCGAGTGCGTCGGAGTGCGACGCGCGGATACCGAAAGATCCTTTGCCTTCCCTCCGTCCCCGTCCATCCAACAGGCAGCTCACGTAAAGTCCGTTCGTCCCATCTGCCCGAAAAACCGCCTCGTTAGTCATTCGATGATCTGTCACAAACAACTTCGTATAAGACTAAAGACGAGAGGCTGAGAGAAAGGGAGAAAAAGCGAGAGGGAAAGGGGGAGGATGAGGGTTCACATTATGACGAAAAAAGACGTGGCAATTTTCGAAAATAATTCGATTCTAGCCCTTTGCGGTTCAAACTATTTCTCGCAAATGAACGAGGATCATGTTTTGTTCTCGATTTTATCTACTCGGTTGAATTAACATATTCAGAAAAAAAGATATAGTGGCGACAACTATAAAGATAACTACTATATACAAGTTTTATATACAAAATTGATGTACATAGTTGAATAAATTATTTTATAATTATTTCAACTATAAATAAATCCCATTAACTATATAAATCAATATATATAATTGAATAAACTATTTTGTAGTGGCAACAACTATTAAACAGTTTATTCAACTATATATAAATTAATGTATATAATTCAATTAATTATTTTACAATTAACTAATAGTTTATTCAACTATGTATATTCCTTCTACTTATAAAACTTTATAATTGTCAGTTTTACAGTTTTCTCCACCATGTTTTTCTCTGTCTGCATAGATCAAAAAATCTTTGCTTTGAGTTATTTATAGAAATCTTAATGATTGTTTATTATAATGTCTATTAATCAGGGTTGGGTAGTGGCTAGTTAAAAAGATAAAAGTTAAGTTAAAAAGTTAAAAAGTTAAATAATTTTAACTTAACTTAGTTACATTTTAGGCTCTTAACTTTTAACTTAATTTAGTTACATTTTATCGGTAAGTATTAACTTTTGATCTAACTTTCTTGAAGTTACATCTTGCTTCTTGTAAACCCAAAATAAATATCATGTCTAAGTTAGTGTCTTCAAACTCAAATTTGGGGACACACATCAAGGCAATTGTAATAATATAATAAATATAGTCTGACCGCGAGAAGGAATCACTGTTCGCGGACCTTCTGTGCAATAAATCACGTTAGAAGAAGCCTTTCGAAATCGGTCCTCTTTTCGCGGCTCGATAGAAATAAGTATAACAAATATATACTTTATTTAGAAACTTTATTTAGAAACTAAAATTAACCCTAAAATTATAAAATGAAAAAAATTTAAATTTATAACTTTTCAATTATTTCTTTTTATTAACTTAACTTTTAACTCAATTAATTTTATTCCGGACTAACTTGTATCTTAACTAAGTTAAATTTTTAGACTTTTAACTTTAACTTAGTTAAAAAAAAATTAACTTACCCAACCCTATTAATTGTAATCGCGTGTTGATCCGAATACTCGAGAAACAACGATCGGTTTGACCGCAACGCATATTGAGACCAACTCGATGTAGACCCGCAAGGAGTAAAAGAAGCTATAATTAAAGAAGCAATTTCCAGTGTTTAATAAATCGTTTCGTAAGAATGGGAATAACATAATATTCGAGACGAAGCAGAATCGTTCGCGCAGTTGCGACAGGAAGATGGACGTCTCTCGTTGCGACAGTACGTTAGGAAAAATCACCGGTGAGTCCACGTGATCCGCGCAGAGACAGCTCCAATATATAAGGAGAAGAAGGAGAAAAGAAGGACGGCGGTAAGGTAAGGTGCTCGTTACTCGTCGCGCTCAATTTGCAGTCGCGTATAATTAACCGGAGTATGAAAAACGGTGCGCCACGTGCTACCGTCGTCCCCGCTATCTCTCTCTCTCTCTCTCCCTTTCTCTGCCGAGATTTATAGTTATTAATTTTATAATAGACTCATCAGGCGGAGGACGCTTAAGCGTCCGGTGGCTTAAGCGAGCGTGGCGTTTAACCGAAAATAAAGCGAGACGATCAGAGAGAAAGCGAGAGCCAACGGCCGGGGCCCGCCCGGACCCGGGCAATCTACATTTTTAATTGGCGAAATAACTCACGTGTGCGCGATTCCAACAAAACGTGCGATTAATTGTAATTAACCAAATTGATTTTCCTGCCGGCGCGGCGTGCGGCGCCGCGCCGGTCGCCGATTCCCCCGGCCGGTATATAACGCCGACGCGCGGCCCGCGCGGGTCGCCCCATTAAAGGGGGTTAGTCAAGACTTCATTACTTCATTAATCACGCCGGACGATCACGGCCGCGCGCGTTCCATTTGTTTTTGCCAAATTAATCAGGCAATGGCGCCCGCGAAACTTATGCATACTCAAGTGCCCCGCCGGCCGGCCGGTTATCGATTCACTTCGAGAGCACCGCGGCGCGTATCTTATCTATCACGCGTATCTCCACAGCTTCAACGCGATCGATCATGCGAGGCGCGCGGCGCGGCGAATATTGATCTCGTCCCGTCCGCGCAATTAATCTATAGTAAAATAATTCACTGTCGGATCCGCGGAATCAATTTCGCGGAAAATCTCGGAGCACCTTGGAAATTCCCCGCGGAAGAATAATTCCTCGGATTCTCATTTCGCCGCACGATCGTCGTCAATATACGGAGGAATTAATCTCGGCTACTTAATGCGTTATAATATACGTTCACCTCGACGGTGAAACGTATATCTATACACACATGTTACGACTCTCATTAAATTAAATTAAATTTCGGAACCACGTCGGAGCTTTGCAGCGCTCGCGCTAAGCGAAGATGGACTCTAGATTGAACATAAAGCGCGCGGGGCTGTAAATTTCCAGGTACCACAATTCATTTGTATTCAACGCGCGCGTGTATTCCTATGTTTACGATTTATTCAGCGTCGCGCGAGAAAAGCGCCTTCGATTGTGTCGGATGATTTATGCCGCTCGTCGTCCGAACACGGAGTTAATAATGCCATTGTCGTTCCGGCGCGCAATGATATTACCGTTTACAATTTTTCGCCGCTCGCGGATGGAGATCGCGTTTCTCCCCGCATATTACGGGAGCGTTCCTTTTTATGAGCGCTTCGCCGGGGTCTCTCACAGGCGAAGCAACGCACCACTCGATCGTGCGCCGCCGCGAGACCGCGGGCGGGTGAGAAGAAGCGGCGGGAGAGAAGAAGAAGCCCGGCGATTGTATTCCCGCTCGAATTCCAACAAGGTGTAGCCGGTGTGTGCGCGCGCGCGCAAAAACGGCTTTTGCAACATTTCGGTAGGTGATTTACGTTTTAATCTAGCGTTAACGACTTCGCGTAGACAGGCGAGACTAATGGCGAGGCCAAGACCAATCGCGTCTATGAAGCGCGGCGGACAAAAGCTATTCTCCCGGAGGTTTCATCACGGTTGACAAAGCGAATATTCCTGATCTATTATTGCCAGGAATTCAATCCCAAGTCGTCGCAAGTATGGCCACGCTAGAATAACTTTGCCTTTTTTTTACGTGGATTCCTTCGATAAATTTTTTTTTTACACGTTTCGCAACCCAAGCGTGCCGAATGAGTTTAATAGAAAGGATACGTCGAGATCGTATACTTCTCAATTATAACTTTTGCCATATGCTTTTGATTTCGTTTTAATAGATATTTTATTGGATTCGATATTATTTTTTTCGTGTGACTGCTAATTTTTAATGTCAAACAGCAGGATTGGGTAAGTTCATATTTTTTAAACAAATAATAAGTTAAGTTAAAGTTAACAGTCTTAAAAATTTAACTTAAGTTAAGATATAAATTAATTCATAATAAAATTAATTAAATTAAAAGTTAAGTTAATAAATGGAAGTAATTGAAAAGTTAAAGTTAATTTTTTTTCATTTTATAATTTCAGAGTTTCTAAATAAAGTGTATATTTGTTATACTTATTTCTGTCGGGCCGCAGAAAGAATTAAGACCGATTTCGAGGAACTTCTTTCAATATTAGAAGATCCACAAACAGCGATTTCTTCTCGCGACCAGATTATATTTATTATATTACAATTTGCATGGATATCCGTTCTCAAATTCGAGTTTGAAGACATCAAACGCAGATATGCATTTTTTTTTTGGATTTACATAAGAAGCACTAAAAATATAACTTTAAAAAAGTTAAGCCAAAAGTTAATAGTTAATAGTTACCGATAAAATGTGACTATAGATTAAGTTAAAATTATTTAACCTTTTAACTTAACTTTTATCTTTTCAACTATAGGTACTATCCAACTCTGTTAAATATTCATATAAATAATATTTAAAGATTATTGTTATTACTTATATGTTTACAATTTAGTGCAAAATTCACATATAACGGTTAAATTTAGGTTTTTTCAATTAATGTTGATTCTTTACAGCCCATTATTGAATTTGTATTAATTAAATTAATTGATAATTTGAGTTAGAAAATTGACAAAATTGCCAAGTGTTTCGTCGCTTACTGTTAATAATATTTTTATTCTACATACAATCAAAAAAAATATTCTAGTTATATAAAGTGAAATTTCCTCTAATCCCATATTTTAAGCAAAAACTTTTACAGAAAGAGTATTCCTCTTTCAATAAAATGAACTGTTCAACTAAAATCTATTAGATATTATTTTTCGGTTTTCCTCTTGTATTATTTCAAGCAGAATGCCCTCTTACGTGCGATACGAGTAACACGAACAGCAATGTGTATCGCTTCGTTCTGCCGTGACGATTGATTGAAGTGTTGCGCTGCATTTGCGAAAACAGACGCAGTAAGGCTGCGTTCCGTTATTCATTGCAAATACTGAAAAACTACAGTATAAATAATGTGAATTATAAATATAGATTTACAGTACAAGACTTGTACTGTAAATGCAAGACAAAATTATCCTAATATTAGAATATTGTGCACAGAATATTTTCCTCTTAATTTCAGAGGATTCCTCTTGAGGTCACATACAAAAATAAAATCCTCTAAGATTTAACGGATTCCACTAATATTAAAATTATTTTTTTTGGGGTGTATTCCTGAGAATATCGACATAAATATTTTTCGACATGAAAAGAGAGTTATACGTTTCCGGTTAGAAGTATCGGCGGTAATGTCGAAACTGCTTTTTATGTAATGCGAGATTAAAAATCAAGCGTCGGGGCAACGCAACGGGCGAGCGGTGCGTTCCATGGGTATAGGTACTCGGCTCGCGATAATATTTCTCGCGAAGCAGACATACCGTTCATACGAATTCATACGCAAAGAGATACGGCCACGTGTATCGAAATGCGATCTCCGCGTTTAATTACGAATCCTTCTGGGAACGATCAGGAAACGCATCCCGATATACCAAATGCGCGTCCCCCCCTGCGAGGCGAGCGTCGAGCGCGGCATTCGGATGCAAGTGCGAAAGCATTAAATTCGTTATCGCGAGCGGTTTGTGTTATGAGCGGCGCGATCAGAGACCGAGGAATTTATTTTCTTCTCGCGTACACACACACACACACACACACACACACACACACACACACACACACACACATGCGGCGCGCGATTTACGCAAAATATTCGTTTCTCGAGTATATAACCCTCTTAGCCCTTTAATTAAGGATTCGCTCAATCGGCCGTGCTCACGCCTCGTCGCAGCTTCCTCTCGCGTAAATCGAAACTGACGTCTAAACGCCTACGGTAACGGTATTTTTATCGGCAGCCCGAAGACACTGCGGATAATTAATATCCGTGCGCGGAAATTTGAATATAGATGCACGGCGACACGATGACAAGAACAATGGAGACATTCGCGAAGGAGGAAAAACCTGATTGGCATGCACGCGCGCCGTTATTTTGCATGCTAATTTTCAATGTCAGTTCAATTAGACTTCGCGGCGAGCACATCAGTCGGAGAGAAAGACATATAATGGTGGCAACTATTAAACAGGGAATGGAAAGTTACTTTTTAAAAGTATAACTAGTTATCGTTACTCGTTACCGAGTTAAAAAAATAACTAGTTACTGTTACTAGATACTGATTTTTAAAAATATCTCGTAATCGTTATCGTTACTTAAAACGTAACGATTCGTTACTTTTCCGTTACTTTTTTAATGCTGAAACAAGATCAATCTAAATAATTTAAGATGCAATTTTTTTGTTTTAATATTAATAAAAGCAATACAACAATGACACTAGACCGATATATAAACATACAACTATAGGAAAATGAAGGCCTTTTTTGATATAAGCTAGAGCTTCCAACTTAGTGCTTAATATTTCAAAATAAATTTATATACATATCCAATTTTACAAACTACGCGTCAATTAAATTTTCGAAACGCAATTTAGCTGATATTTTTCACAATAAATTTTTTAAAGTATTTTAAGATGCATATATAACGTAAAAATATCTTATTAAAGTACTTGTCAATTTAATTTGTGATATTAATTGACTTATGGAATTCTTAAGATGTCATAAACCAATCACAGAGTCATATTAATATTTTAAGACATTATTTAAAACAGTCTTAAAATAAAAGTAAACTATGTGAATACTAGCTAAAATCTGAAGATTGAATATATACATACGAAAATTTTGTCATAAATGCAAAAAGTACAAAAAGTAACGATAAAAGTAACTGTATAAATTCGTTACCGTTACCGAAAAATGTAACTACGTTACCATTACAGTTGCCAAAATAAAATAACGTCGTTACCAATCCGTTATCAAAAAAAAGTAACTGTAACGACGTTACAAGTAACGAGTTACTTCCAATCCCTGCTATTAAAGTGACAACTATGCAAGTTTTATGTATTAAACTATAGCATGCACAGTTGAACAAACTATTTTATAGTTACAGAATTAATGTGCACATTTGAATAAACTGTTTTAGCAGCTGTAGTAACACGGAAAGAACAATTTTGTTGAATCCAGATCTGAAAATAATTTTGTGCGAAAGTTAAAGTGATTGTTAGAGTATCAAAACGTTTTATATAGCAATGCTTATCAGTTTTAACATTCCAACAAATTATTTTGATGATTCGACAACAAATTATTTTCAGGTCTGTTTTTAGCAAAGTTTTTAGACCTTTCAACAAAAATCGTTCTTTAATTCATCTTCGTGTAAAATAGCGTACTCAACTCATACACATTAATTCTACATATAAAACTTGCAGGTATAGTTGTTACTTTTATAAGTTTCCACCACACTGTGGTTTTTCTCTGAATGCAGCAACACACGTGCGCATTCCGTGCGCGTATCGCTGCGCATTCGCGAGGCGTTGTCTGAAAAGCGTGAAGACGCGCGGTGCAGGAATTTGGAAAAATCCGCCAGAGACGGAATATTATGACGCTTCGAAGGACGGTAGCTACCGCCGCGCGCTTTAATCTCGCGTTAACGACTTCATGTAGTCGGCCGAGACTAATGATAAGGGCGAGTCCGGAGTCGTATCTATCAAACAAACAATAAAGAGGAGAGAGAAAGAGAAAGAGAGAGAGAGGGAGAGAGAGAGAGAGAGAGAGAGAGAAGGGGGGAGGGAGGGAGGGAGAGAAACAGAGTATCCTTGGCGCTCGCCATTTTTTCGATGGCCGCACGGGAAAAGGTGTGAACTCCTTAAGCTGCCGAGGTGTCGGCTCGTCAGCAGTCAGGAAGGTGTTGGGCCGCGATCATTTATTATCTCGAGATTGAATTTCTCCTCGGCTCGGCCAGCGCCTCGGTTTAATTAAAATATCGTTATGGGTAGGCGGGGATTCCCGGCCGCCGTCATCTCGCCTCGCCTCGCCTCGCGTTGCCTCGCTCTCTGCCTTTCGCCTCGTCTCCTTCTCTTTTCGAAAGCGGATTCACGATGACCGGGGGAATGGTCTGGGGGAAATATGCGGTGTGCTTCCGTTGCCTCCCCTCGCCACCCCTCGATCACGAAGCAGCGCGCGGCCGCGGCGGCGTCGTCGTCGTCTCGCGGCCCGGTCGATGCGGAATTATTCCGCCGGCTCCAATTTATCAACATTCTGCTGCTGCTCGTGTATTTCTCAATTTTTAAGCCCTTCGGCCGCGGGATTGCATACATTCAGCGTCTTGCGTAAGCAAATTCGGGCCATGATTAATGGCGAATTTTGAATAAAATTTCCCCGATAGGCGCGATATGTCCTTAATCGTTGCTATTCATTTGTCGTAAATGATTAAGTACCTAGTACATATTTTTTTCACTTCTCTTTTTCTCCGTGTATAAATTATTTATTTATCTGTAATGAAATTTTTTTTTGTTTATTATTATCTTTCTTAAAAGAAAAAAATAGATTTTCATGGCTAATTATTCACGATAATCGTGTGATTGATTAAGGTACCAACTGTTTCCCATAATCTTTAAAAGACTCAGATTTCTCAAGAAACCACGTTACTTTATATTCATAATAAATCTGAAGAGACTGTCAGAGTCGAAGAGAAACAACAACAAAAAAAAAAAAAAAGAAATCGCGTTCGAGGCGTATAATCACATGTTAGATCTGCTCAAAATTCAATTTGCATATATCATTTGGTGATAATGATAACAGGCCGTTTATCGGTAAACCCGGCGAGCAAAGAATCGGCCGGCTAAACATGCCGCGCGTTTTGCTTCTTTAATTTCTTCCGTTTAAAAGCGGCCGGTTGACAGATTGCAGCCCCGCGAAAGAACCAGCGAAGCGGATCGGCGGCGCGGCCGCATTTATCCGCCTCGCGATCAAAAAGTGATCAATACGGGCCGATCCTGGCTGACCCGAGCGATAACGAGGTATTAACGATCGTAGCCGAACCAGTTCGAGGGAAGGAAGGTTGCTCGCACGGACGAGGCTCACGTTTAGCCGATCGGCCGAGGCCATCCCGTGTCCGATCTCCCTTTCTTCTCTCTCTCTCTCTCTATCTTCTTCTCTCTTCTCTTTCTCCCACTCTCCAGCGTGCCTTTTGTCTCGGATCGTCTCGGGGTTTTCGATTATCGTCCGGTACCAGGCACCGTAACGATCGCCTAACTCAGTGGGCCCGCCCCCAACAAACGGCGACTCCACCTCTCGAAGGGACCGCGGGCCCCACTTTTTGCATTTAAATTAATTTGCGCCGATTAATTTTTAATTAAAGCCGAGCCCGGGCCCGACCAGGCGCGAAACTCTTCGCGCGTCAAACGTATACCCGGGGTCGGCCGATCGAATAATATTCCCGACTGCTTTCTGAGGGCCGCGCGGCTTTATGCGAAGCGGCTCGAGCGATTTGACGGTGCCGCGATTGGATGTGCGCGAATTTATGATACGAGCAGATTGAGGTTCTTGGAAAGAGAGAGAGAGAGAGAGAGAGAGAGAGAGAGAGAGAGAAAGAGATTCCAAGGGAGATGCGAAAGGCGCGACTGGATTCGGTATTTAGATAATTGAATCGATTATTTTTAAAATAACAATGAGAAGAACCGAATTTTAAATTATTCTTTTAATTCTCTCTCTCTTCTTCTCTTTCTCCATTTTTTCTCTCCACTCTTTCTCTTTCTCTTGCTTGTCTTCTTTTTCTCTTTTCCCTTTTTTCTTTCTTTCTTTCTCTCTCTCTCTCTCTCTCTCTCTCTCTCTCTCTCTGCATCTGTATTTATCTTTAAAATCTTAAAAAACGTGCTACCGGAAATATTGAGAAACAGATAAGAAATAGTAGGAAGTGAAAGTGAAAGATAAACAAGACAGACCGGGAATATTGTAATGCAATTTCGTAAAACTAGGAGCGCGCAAAAAAGTATATTTATGAGGGAATGTACGACACCTTATACCAGCCGAGGTAAAGCAGTGCGAAAGAAAATTGAACACTTTAAACGGATGTTAAAAGATTATGTTTCAAGTCAAATATTGCGTATAGCTGTGTCATGTAAAGTAGCTGAGAAAGCTGATAATAAATCAATCAATCTTTCACACCTAAATTCGTTCACATACTTGCAATAATTCTTCTCAAGTGGCAGAGTAATAGTTTATTCACAATCATGCGAATCGAGAAAACTAGAAAAAGCATGCATGTATCCTTCGCATACTTTTCCTCAAAACCGAGACAAACGGATTTATTTTTATCATATGGACTATAGAAACACGAATATATATGTATATCACAAGTTCGATGAAGCATACAAATATCTCAACATAAACAGAAATTCCACGCTACAATATCTGTGAAGCTTTTTCGTTTCTCCTAAAAAATATGATTTTACTGAGCTTATAAAATTCGGAATTTTTCATCTAAATATTGAGAAGATAAATAATTCGGACTTTTTGTACATTTTTTAATAAATAACTTCCTTTCAATATATATATATATATATATATATATATTTACTGTTTGCAAAATTAAGTGACATAATTAGATTTGTGTATACAAAATTATAAGAAAAATATTGATAGCAATTAAGTAAATAAATATGACAACTAGATAGGTTTTATATGTAAAATTAATACTTGAACTACTAATTGAATAAACTAAATAATCAAATAAATTAGTTTATACGTAGTTGTAATAATTATAAACAGTTTTAATTGCGCACATTAATTCTAAATACATATATAAAACTCACCTTTATAAGTTATCACCTTTATAATTGCTACCACTACGTCTTTTCCTCCGAGTGTAGGAATATTAATTAATTACGTATCTCTCTTGCGAAAAGATTCAATTTCTCTGCACGCAACACGCGTCTTCCTTGGCGGCAAGACGCGAGGTTCACAAGACGGTTCCTGAGAGTGGAGGCGACAAATCCACGAGAGCACGGTAACGATTTCCAATAAATCACCGAAACTCCTTTACGAGTGAAAATCCGCGTCGCACTGCATCCTCTCTCTTTTTTTTCGATTTCTCTCTTCGCCCTCCATCCTCCCCACGTTCAATCTTCGCCCGCGAGGATATCCCGGTGGATCCCCCGTACGAAAAAGGCAGTACGCGGCGTTCATAAAACGGCCGTAAAACACTAAACGGCTGTAAAGCTGCTGCTCCAAAACGCGCGTCGGCCCGTTCCGACCGTTGTTCTCCGACCGTTTGGCTGTTGTTGTTGTTGTTGTTGTTGTGGGAGCAGCGCGAAACGCGTATACCTTCGCAATCCCGGGCCGGATAGAGACACGCACCTTCGGACGTTAAATCACTCCATAACCACGCCCTATCCCGTCTTCCTTTCCTAGCCTTCCTCCTCGCCCGGTCGCGGCGCGGATTCTTCGAGACGCGCTTGAAATTCCCGCGACAGACGAGAAAACCGCCGCGGTTTCGACTCTCTCCCTTCTTGCGAACGTTGTAAATTTGATGATTTCGTTGCGACGAAATTCAAATCAATAGAATTATCGTCCGCTTTGATTGAACTCGATTTGTATAAATTAACATGATAAAACGGCGTCAAAATGCTTTTGGCGGCATTTTGACGTCAAAATATAACGACACATAATATCAGCTTTTGTTATTTGGGAATTCAGAAGTACTCACAAGCGTTTTGTAATCCTATTGGATTTCATAATTTTATCTTCTCGAATATATGCTTTTATATTTTTCGGTCTATCGAACTCGGTGATTTTTTGCTGTTCCCCTCTGGACGCTCACGTTTCCACAGCTTTCCATCTCATCGGTTCTTCAAATGTTCGACTATCTATCTACGTCTTAGGACAGTTTTAATCTTGGGCGTTGAAACTTTTGAGGAGTCGAGTCGATCGATCCTTTAGATAAGCTGAATGTTTTATTTCATAATAAATGAGCCCGCATTCATTTTCGCGCCCTCTATTAACCGGTCGCTCCTCGCGTGCCGGTGCAACGCTCGTCACGAAGAAAGCATGGAGATGTATCACGATAACTATCGCGAGCACCCTTATCAGTGCCGCAGCCAATCTATCGTTCCTTCACAAATATAAAGTTCATCCGATATTGAATCTTAAAGGGTTAAATTACTCTTTTTAGATTAAAAAAATTCGACAATTTATTCTATTTTAACAATATTGGAGAATTTATTTGAAGAACAAATTATTAAGTGAATTTGTTTGAATTTTATTTATGTAATTGGTATTACAGTTATGTTTAATTAAGAAAATTTTATTTTTTAAGCAGAAATGATGTCACAGCTGCTTCCGGCTGTAACTCATGCATGCCTCTATGATTTTCATGATTTATATTCGTAATATATAGTCTAAAAAAAATGAAAAATTTTCTTATGAAATAACAATAAATTTTTTTTAGTATTTTAAGATGCTCATTAAAATTAAAAACAAGATTATAAATTTGCTTTTCAATTTAATTTGTAATATGACTTCAGCTTTAATTTAGAATAAACTTGATTCTGTATTCCACTATCGATAAATAATTGGCGTGCAGTTTATGAGCTGGAAAATGTATTCACGCAAAAATGTTATTAAGCATCAATTTCCGTTTCAACCGAACGGAATTTTTTTTATTGTCTTATAGTTATAAAATAGCGTTGTAGTTATAACCTCTCAAGCCATATTTTTTATTCTTAAGAACTGTATTTTTCCACTTTGAAAAAAGAATTGACATTTTTTGATCAAATCTACTCCTTTCTTTTTATAAATGAAACAATATAGTTCAAGAAATTAAAGAAAATCATATTAAAAATATTTATGTAAATTTTTCTTTAAAAATATTAAAATATGTTTGAGTTTTTGTGAAAACTTTGACGAAATAGTACGTGCAGTTGATAAAAACGCGTTCGAAGTTTTATTATAAAAATTTTCTAAAAATCTTTAACATTAAAAAAAAACAAATTTACTGTTAATCAGCAATACTTATAGCCGCAAGTACGACCATTCCTATAGAACTATATATTCTAAAGAGACAATTAAAAGAAAATATTTCTTCCTCCAGAAAGTAATATGCTTCCTTAATTCGCGCGCAGTTGCTTGATTCTTCTCCTTAAATCCCGCATGCTAGATCCCGATTAAATCCCCGCCGCCCCTCGCCCCGCTGTCGCGAACGATCGCGCTAATTGCAAGACGACTTCCGGCAGAATCTGTGAGGCTAGTCGCCGGCAATTTCCGGCCGGTAATTTCATGCAACGCAAAGATTATCACTGAGTTATCATCCCGATCGATGCAAAATGATTGCTGCCGCACGGTAATAATTTGCCGAGCCGAAAGAGAGCAAGACGTGGAGGATTCTTAAAGCGGGACACACCGCGGCCAATCTGAGGGCCGATCTCCTCTCGCGCGCGCGCGCGCGCGCGCGCGCTCTCGGTATTTGTACCTCGAATCGTAACACGCGCGTTAAGCATGAAATGGCAGACAGTTTTGCTCCAAATAATAGTAGGCAATTATAATTACGTGGTTAGACGACGCTATAGTTACGCGCCGCATTTATATAATTAGCGGATAATAGCTGCGCTAGTTGGCGACTCTTGCAGTAAATACATAATAGACGAGGCTCATAAATGAGAGCCCGCCGGCTGCATACATGCACAACGCTAAATGAATATTCGCTTAATTAATAAAGACAGAGCCCTCTCGGTATAACCTCTTTCGACAAAAAGCTCCCGGCGCATTAATCGCGCATATTTAAAGCTGGCTTTTTTTCTCGCGAGGTGGAGATAACATCATGATTGCGAAAAATCGTTATCTGTCTTCAATAGCTCTTCGCAGTCTTGTACCTTACATAATTCTCGATCATCAGTGTGTGGGAAATTTTCCATCCTCACAATGAAGCCAATGCTTGAAAATCAAGAAATCTAGTTCGTCGTCAATATTCTACATCAATTCATCAATATTAACTTAATATAATATACACGATCAATAATATTGTTAGCACTTCTTTCTTATTGATTACAATATTATTAACTATAGGGACATGTTTTTTTGCAGTTTTTTTCAATACACAGTAAAAAACATTTTGTATTTATGTTGGAAACGATCCACTCACGCGTTCTAATTAAAATTTTGTGTCAAATTTTTAACATATTTGCTTGTTAAATTAATCTAATGTGATTATGTTATTTAAATGTTTTGTGTTAAATTGATATTCAATATTTCTCAGTGTCAAAATAACACAATTTATAAATAAGTGAATAGATAATATAAAAATAAAGTAGTTTTAAACCGTAAATTCCAAGATAAATAAATAAAAAATAAATGTACTTGTTAAATTTACATGTTATAAGTGTTAATTTTACTGACGAATAATGTTTCCACAATTTGTTTCCAAATTGTATTAAAGTGTTACATTTTTTGTATTAATTTTTACATAATGTTTGTGTTACTTTCTAACATATTTATCTTGCGTTAAATTAACACAAAAATTTGAGTGGACTGTTTCGGACATGTTTTAAATTTAACACAAATTTTTCAACTACATGGAAAGAACGATTTTGTTAAAAGGTCTAGAAATTTTGCTAAAAACAGATCTGAAAATAATTTTTTATTGAATCATCAAAATAATTTGTTGGAATAAAGCTAATAAGCATTGCTATAAAACGTTTTCATATTCTAGCAATCACTTTGATTTTCGCACAAAATGATTTCGATTATTGAACTACATATTTTCAGATCAGGATTCAGCAAAATTTATTCCGTGTATGTATTGTTGCACAATTCTGTACATAAAACATATAATAATAAAAACAATGGACAATCAAGGGCAAATGAGCCAAAGGCAAGTTATTGGTAGCCAAAAAGCAATTATATTTAAATAGAATCCAATTTAAATGGATCCTATTTAAATATAATTGCTTTTTGGCTACCAATAACTTGCCTTTGGCTCATTTATCCTTGATTGTCGATTGTTTTAATTTAATTTATTGAGCCTAAATCGTGTATTTAATTTATATAATAATAAACTGAAATAATATCGTGAACTGAAGTAATATCGATAATATATATCGTGTAAAAATATTGATGTATACTGTCAGAGTGTTATTGATTCTATATTACTGATCAGTATTATTGATCCTGTAAGGTCCACATTAGGCATTGTGACTAGTATAGACAGTCGGGAAGTGCGAAGGATCATTAGATATTCAGATTCTCAAGTTCCCGGGATCGCGTCGATTCGAAACCCTTTCAATTCACGAAGCCTCCGCGCTTGTCAGCACGTCAGGTCTCTCCTCGCTGAAAAATTCGCCGGATCCTCATATCTATAGATTTAGACCGGCGGAATATTGTTTGGGAAGGCCTTTACCTTGACGGCCGGAATAACAGGTTCTTCTGTAAGTCGAATAGGAGTCGGGCCACGTGGAGTTAACAGTTATATACCTGTTCGCTTGTCACGCGGGCAACTCGACGCCGATCATTTTGTGTCACGAACTTCCTTCGCCGGCTCCGTACTGTGTTACGTGACCGATAGATATTATATAGCTAATAAGACGGCAAATACCGGCTTATTAGCGCTAATCATGCGTGTTTCCTCCCATCGAGCCGGCACCGTTACGGCGAATTCGCAGTCGCTATTGAAACGGAGGATTGGGTTATCATCCTACCATCGTTGGGAAGAAAATTGCAGCTGCGTTTAATAGAAACATCAACGTGTGGCTCAAGGTAGCGATTGTACGGATAGACGGAGTACCGTTGCGAATTTTACTAAACAGCCGGATTGTGGCCGACTGACGTTAGAATAATCATCTCTCGAGCTCAACGTACTTCGCGTTGAGCTTTCCGCAATAATTAAGTTTGACTTATCGAGTGGCAGTGCACGCTTATATTTTAAATCTCATCTTCGCAATTAAAGGTCTTTTTAGCTGAACTGGCTGCACTAGTTCACAGTTTATCTTTACATCGGAAGAAGAAAGATGAACTCTGAACTAGTGCAATCAGTTCAGCCAAAAAGAACGGCTCTTAAATATATCTCAGCGTTTTTACATAAACATTCCGAAAACTTAACAAATAATTGGCATTTTATTTAATGTAACTGATCAGGAGACGCGGTAGCGGCTCTCGCCAAGTATATTTTGAATACGGTTAAAAAACGGTTTTGCTAAAGTAGCTAAAAATTTAGTTATAGATACAGATCTAAAACTGATTTTGTTGGACCAATAAAATAATTATGTAAAACGCGCTCAAGCATGACAATGCTGCAAAAAATTTTCACGGTCTAGCAATCAGTTTGAGAGAGTTTTGATTATTTTGATGGTCTAAACAAAATTATTCCTGTATCTATATATAACTGAATTTTTTTAGATACCTTATAGCAACACCATTTTTTCCGTGTATGTTATGCTTATAATTACCTGCTTGTTGATTAGTTCCCTATGGATTCGTTAAATCTTTATCTCAAAATCTACTCCCGTCTTATCTCTCGGTTTTTCCTTAATAGAATATTGATTAATCCGACCGTGCAGCAATTACGCTGACCACGAGGCTAATCGAATAAGCCGCGCGACACGTTCGAAATTCCAATCGAGGCCACGAATCCGCTACCAAGAACCGCAACCACCGTCGCGCGGCTCCAATGACTCATCGGCTTTCTGGCGTGGGTGCATCACGGCTCCAGGTGTGTCTCTCCCCCTTCTGCACCTTCCCGCGTGTCTACCCTCCTTCCACGGGCGAGAGGAGATATCGGTCCGATGAAGACGTACGTTGTAAAACGAATGCACGCTCCTCTGTGTCTCGGTTCTCACACCTCGAAGACGGTGCGGCGCGCGGTCAAAGGCCCGCGGGGGGTAAGGCCGTCGGACCGTGGGGCTAATTGATACGTAAGATTACGTTCCCCTGGCCTGTCCCCTTCCTCCTCCCCCCTATCGCCCCCTCCCTCCCCTCGCTCCTCGCCGCCTCGCCGCTTCTCCTCGCCCCCGTTCCTTCCCCCGGCCACGGCGGCGGGATGATTGGTTGTCAGACCGCAGGGACCGGTCACTAAATTCCTCGAGTTCGGCTTGTTTCCGAGCCGCGCGATTCCGAGCCGCGCTGCGCCGCCGCGGCAACGCCAACTTTTAAATAACACCCTCCGGCGACTTTCATGGGAAACGCCGCGTCGCCGCGGCCGTATAAGAGCGAGCCCGCGTGAACAAACCCGAGTGGAACAGCCGCGCGAATTTGACGGCAAGCCATCGTTCGCGTCTCAACACGTCGGTGTATTGCGGTATATGTCTGCGCAACAAGGACGTTCGAAGGCACGTTTCTATGAGGAATAATTTCTTCGCTAACGGAAATAATCCGGTAGTCTACTTCATTGCAATTTAACTCATTAAGACTGCAAAGCGAGCTCGAGTCATGTGTTGTGTATATTTATGTTCAAATACGAAAGCAACGAATCGAGCTTGTTATCGATTTCCTGCGGTGGAATAGATAATTTTTCACAATAATTTAGTTTGACAATTGTCATGTATACATGAAAAGAACGATTTTGTTGAAAGATCTAAAAATTTTGCTAAAAACAGATCTGAAAATAATTTTTTATTAAATTATCAAAATAATTTGTTGGAATGTTAAAACTGATAAGCGTAGCTATAAAACGTTTTGATATTCTAGTAATCATTTTGACTTTTGCACAAAATTATTTTGATTATTGAACAAAAATTATTTTCAGATCTGGATTCAGCAAAATTGTTCTTTCCGTGTATTGAAAGTTATATTAAGCGCGCGTGCGCTGCAATATTTATATTTATTAAAAAATATTATATGACGTATGCACGAAGCAGACTTCGAAAATCCTTTAATGTTGCACATAATTTATTTATTTCTTGAATATCAAAACCAAACAATATTTGTTTCGTTTAAACAATAATTCGCCTATTGGTAAAAATGTTTTCCACATTCAGAGGAAACAACAGTGATAACAGCGCTCTAAAGATGAAAACTATCCAAGTTTTTTGTATAGAATTAATGACCTAGTAGAATAAACTATTTTATAGTGAAACTATAATTAAATAATGTAAAATAAGCTATAAAATAAATTTTATATTTTCACTATAAAATATAGCTTATTTAACTACGCGCATCAATTCTACATTAATATTAAACTTGTATAGTTATCACTTATATTGTTTCCATCGCTACATCTTTTTTCTGAGTGTACCTACTACCATAAAACGGCATCCAATTAAATCATGGAAAAACCGCTCGAAGCGTTAATAACAAAAAAGAAACGTCAGGAATGCGAGCGTTGCCTAATAGCTTTACGTGCTGTGGGATGTTCCAAGCGGTTTTCACACTCTTGTCGCGACAATTATAAACACAAAATTATTATTCTTTATAAGATACATTTATTTTTATATTTGTGTTCCTGTAACAGGCATTTACTCGACTTTTATCATTCTATATTTTGTAAACGATAAAAATAAATGCTGCTCTCTGGCTTCGACGTTCGGGAAATAAATATATGCTCTCAATGAGTTAACAATTTTAATCTCATACAAAATTTGGTTCTATTAATTGCACAGGATTACTTTTTTATTCGCATTTTTGTTGAAATCACGTTGTTTATCACATAATTCTCTACCTCACGCTCAATAATTTAATACTAACTGATGTATCTCTCTTTCTCTCTCTCTCTCTCTGGTTAAATCCAATCGATTCCACAAAAACGAAATTGGTTGACGGGTAATCCTTTTTTTTCTTTCCACCAAATCGATGACGGTCCGATAGCGGAAGGATGACGCGACTAGGTGAATTAGACCTCACGGACCCCCCGTGGCTATCTTCCAGAGAAGTGTTAAGTAATATATTACGTGAGCAACACCTGGAACCGCGCGCGGACGACCGCACAAAGGCCGCCTCCCTTCGGCCGAGACGATCGTGACTCGTTAACACCCTCCAACGCAACCACCGACGTTAACTTTACCCCCACGGAGATCGTCCGGCGAGATTGGGACCCGTCGTTCCTGCCCTTTTTTTTTTAATAGATCCAGCAAAACTGATTCGTTCGGATTAAACGCCGCGGCTCCTTATCGAGGAATTTATTCTTTTACACATTATGCTCCAATGAAATAAGATATTAATTATTTTAACAGTTTTTATTCGGCTCGCCGTGGAAAAATGTTTCACACCTCTTGAATTATGCATGGTACAAAAAGCATCATTTATCTTTATTTATTTTTACGGAGAAATATTATGGTTTACGAAACGTTCGTGTTGATTGATTTGTAATAAGAGACAAATGTCTCGTAAAATATTAATGAAAAGACACGGTAGTGTCTCATTCTAACAATACACGCAGCACGAGATCAATCAATTAATTATATGCAGGATAATAACCGGACTGGGTTATAGTTGTTTTTTTTTGCCTTCTTAGGTCAAGCTAGACAATAGAGGCAGAGAAAAATCTTTCGCTGTTTAATGTGATCTATCATTCTGTAATTATATTTTTTCGAATGCGCAATGCACTTGCAAGATGCAATTATATTCTTTTTTCAAATGGAATTATACATCTTTTTTTTATCGTAAATCGATTTTTCTCATTATTTTACATGTTAGAATAAGATTTCTATCTCTTAAGGGAGTTTTTGCTGGATATTTGTAGGAATTTATTTAAAAAAATAATTTTAAAAGAATGAATTACAACTTGTTCTAATATAACTAATAATTAATTAACTTGAAAATATTATTAAAAAAAACGTTAGAAAATGTTTAGAATACGTTTTTATTACATTTGAGCATTTAATGTAAAAAAAAACGTTAGAAAATGTTTAGAATACGTTTATTACATTTGAGCATTTAATGTAATAAAATAATTTTATGACAAAAAATGTGTAATGTCTGACAAAATAATGACTATTTCAAATAAGAATTCAGAAAAATTGATTTACACTAATGTTTACACCAAATATGTAATTTTACTTTAAAAAGTGTACAATTGCATTTTGCAAGTGTATCGATAAATTGCTACAAAACATAATCACGGAATACACAGTAAATTATGTCAAACGGTGAAAGAAATTTTTCAATAGTATTTTTTTTCTTTCTTGATTTAGAAAAAGGCTATATATAACGCATTCTAGTTATTAGTATTCTTTTGTACAGAATCACCTGATCTCTGAAATTTTATTTAGGAGGCAATATGCAAAATTATTCAAGATGGAACACACGATAATAAGAATGTGAAAAATCTGCTGGGGGATTAGGTAAGTGTCGAAAAGACACATGGGTGCGACTGGCTGGCGAATTGAAGAGGATTCGCACGATTAGCTTTCGTTCGTGTGCTCGCGCGCGTTCACAGGGCCGTAGAAGACCCGAAGTCGTATCCGGGGGATACCCTGAGAGCCGCGGGGCCCGTCGCGCCAGATATAGTGGGGAGGCCACGTAGCCCGCGGAGTGGGAGGAGTGGGGCCCGTTGGAGGGGCGCGGAAAGTGTCGGGCAATACTTTCCAGGTCGTCCGTCGCGCCGCTTGACGTCTTAATGCACGTCGAGAATAATCTCACCGCCAATTTATTACACTCTTTCTCATTTCTTTTCCGGACCTTTCGCCCCGCGTCCGCGGCGCGGCGCACCTACCGGACCCTACCTTTTGTACCCTCTCCGACAGGAGGAGAGCGGGGGGAGGGGCTCTTCTCTCCCCGTCCGTCCCGCGCGCCGCTCGCTCGCTACACTCTCGTCTCTCCCTTTTCTCCGCTGCCTCTGCGCGAGCGCGGCACCGCTCTCGCATCTAATAGAATACATAATTTGAATTTTTGAGTTATACGATGAGAAAGGGGAGGGAAGAGACGTGCGGGGCGGATACGCGCGTATACGCGCGACGGTGTGAGAAGCGCGGGTCGGCGGCGCGCGGAGGACAGACGCGCCGCGCGATAAATTTATGAACTTTATGGAGATTTGGGGGAGCTGCCGAGCGCGCGGGATTACGGTACGCCGATATCTTGATCTGGTGCCGTATGGATCCTCTTTGGTAGCGGATCCGCTTTCTACCGCGCCGCACTCGGAATAATCCCGCCTGATGGCGATCATTTATGCGGGTGACATAATTAGGGGATTAGACAATCGCGGGGATCGATGCTGAATCTGCGGGATAGAGATTGATGGAGAATAGATCGAAATTTGCACGGAAAGAACAATTTTGCTGGATCCAGATCAGAAAATCATTTTTGTTCAATAATCAAAATAATTTTGTTGGAAAGTCAAAATGATTACTAGAATATTAAAACGTTTTATAGCAATGCCTAAACAAATTATTTTGATTATTAAACAAAAATTATTTTCATATCTGTATTTAGCAAAATTTTTAGACCTTTCAACAAAATCATTCTTTCCGTGTGGGAATTAGATTTACATATATGTATATGTAGCGTAAAAAGATGAAGAGTCAAAAACGAAACGGGATGTTTCCTTCTTTTTTTTTCTTTTTTTGTTTGTTGGTAAATGTACTTTCTCGCAACTGGATGTCTATTTGTCAGACTGCGAATTACAAGCTCCCGAGGATCCGTGCGCCCCCCCGTACCCAACCTCTCTCAGCGTCGTTCTAATTTCGGTTCGTCAGCGGGATCCAACGAAGCGTGAAGAAATCATCGGGGGCCCGGTGGTCCCTCGATGACGAAAGGCTCGGTAAATCTTACGCTCGTATAATAATTTAATAACGGCCTCGTACAGGTATGCGCGACCCACACCTTATTTAGGCGACAGTTAGGTTGCCTCTTATGTTCATAAATAATCGTTCTCGGATTAAGGAGAAGACGGCACTCGTGGAATCCGTGTGTTAGGCCCCGGAAATTCGGCCCCGCTTTGAGGGTCCGCCTCGAGAAAGGATCTGTAATGAAGCCGCGCTCGAATACCCCCCCCCCCCGGATACTTTTTTAGCGTCTTTGAATGCTCTCGGCTCTCCTTCTTGGCTTCTACGCGCGTTATAATTTTTGGGTATTTATACCGTGATAAAATGTACAATTAAATTGTGCACGTCAGTCTAGATAAATTTCCTTCGATAGCGATTTTTGAAATTGTTTAAAGTGTTTAGAATCATTCTTCTGTTTAGAATATGTCTGTTTAGAATCATTCTTCTGTTTAGAATATATCTTCATTGATATTCTGTTAACATATTTACAATAGTATATGTTTTTGAGAGATAATTTCACGTGAATAATTAATGTTTATATTTTAACTGGAATTTTTTATATTTATTTAAATAACATTACAAATAATTATACTTCTATTGCAATCATAAAACCATTATTTTTCATATTAACGTAATTGGCCCTTTCGAAGAATTTAATTCCAAAGTAAACATTAAATTGTACTCTCTTTTCTTTTCAGTTTGAAATTATATGTTTAAATTAGAGATACTGATAAAAGCGGTTAATAGAATATTAATTTAATATTTGAAAATTTTCATTTAGAAAAAATATTCAAGTAGTAAGTATAATTGAAATATACAAACGCGATACAACTTTTTGATAAAAAAAAGACATCATTGTTAGTATAATCCGAACATCAAGTCACATGACTTCGGCGATCTTTATTGTGACAATAATTTAATTTCGGGCCATGGACTTCTGGCTTTGCTCGTAAATACAGCGATTATCGCTTGCGCTTATTAAATCCGTCTAAGTCCGGTCTTTCTCTCTCTTTCTCCATCTCTCTTTCTCCTCCTCTTCCTCCGTACCAATCCATGTCCCCGGGGCCCGCGGACCGTGTATTCCCCTCCTTCTACTGTTAGCTCACTCGACGACGCGGCGGCGGCGGTTCTCCAATCAGCGGCACGGATGCCGAGGAACGCTCGCGGTCCCTCTTTACCTCCTCCCCCCCGGACCCCACCGATGCTAATTTCACGGGGCTCGCGAAGCCTATTGCTTCGGCAGCAACGTGGCAGCAACGCGGCTCGTTCCCCCCTCGCGGCGGCTTCACTGATGATGACGAGATGATCACTTAATTTGGCCAACAGCTGCCGCGCTCCTTCACCCCCTTCTTCATCTCGTTCCTACTCTCTTCCTCCCTCCCTCCGTCCTTCCCTCTTCTCCTACTCCTTCTTCTACGCTCTCCTCACCGTGTGTCCGCTCATTCTTTTACCGGCTCGTCTTGACCGGACCTGAAGGGACCGACCCTTGAAAGAGACACTCGTAGCGACGAAAAAATATCGCGGCGAATTTGTTGCGGTGGTTACGCATCGGCGGTAATTAGACGCATTGGCCGTGTAATTAGTCCGTGGAGAGACAGGCAAAAGTGAATGCGTTACAAAATACTATAAAGAAAAATAAGTATTCGTAATTGTTCTCGCAGCTTCTCAATATCTCTTTTATTAGATACATATACATATATATATATATATACGTCTGTCTCGATGTGTCTCTCTCGGAAAAATCGAAATCATTCGCAATCGTGCGTATAAAATCTTTGGTACATTTATTATCAAGACCGATTCTCGCTGATGTTACTTCTCCGCCCCTCTAAATACATTTCTGCATAATATTATTATATCCGCCAGCGCATATAATACACCTCCCTTCGCTCGAACACCCGAATAACTTAAGGACACGGGGAGCTGGGAGCGGTTATCGCGGCTCGGTGCCGCGATTTATATTCGCCGTCGACGCCGGTCGTTCGTCTCCGCGTAAGTTTCGTGTCGGCGGAGTTTTTCCGCGACACGGTGAGAGACCGGGCGATACGTTTTCCAACGGAAGCCGGCGCTGAAACAATGAACCGACCAACCGGCGTGCTCCCTGCAAATCTCCAGACTTAGCGCCCCCATTGACACCCCCCCCCCGGGCGGCCCTTTCCCCGCTCTTCCCTGTGTGCCGTCGCTTCCTCTCCCTCACACCCCACCCCCTCACCCCTCCCCCCCTCACCCCCGCGGGGGCGAAGGGTGCTTCGCGGATTTAGACGGCCCCGGTCGTCATGGCAACCGTGGCGAACGCCGGCCTCTCGAACTTGTTCCACGCGCACGAACCGGAACGCGCGTTTTCGCGCCGCAAACGGCCGATGCGAGCGATCGTTTCGCGCCGCGCCAAATCCCCCCGTAAAAAGTTCGCTCCGTACTGCGCGTCGGTCATTGAATACAGATTAAAGTGCCAATTGCTCCACGGCAACTCTCCCCCCCACCCCCTCCTCTCCGTTTCCGACCATATTTTGCGAGGAGAATGCGACGGATGGATCGCTGCTGCGATGTTTTCGAGATTTAGAATCGAAGCGTTGAGAGAAGGGTTAAGAGGAGCACGACGAATTTCGTTCCAGTTTAACGTCGAGATTAATAGGCTTCAGCAGTAAGTCGAGCGGTTCAATTATATCGACTGATTAAATTGACATTTCGGTTAAATAATGTCTCATCTTTTAAGTTATCAAATTCATGAGATTCATAGAATTTTTAAGATCTCAGAGATCTTCTTCCGCTTACTTTGCAATTTTAAATGGTTAAATCTCTTCGCACCTTTTCTTTTTTTTCAGAATTTAAAGAAGATTTTCTACATCTTTTAACTCTAATAATTTCTTTTGAGCGTTGAGAGAGGGTTAAGAGGAGCACGACGAATTTCGTTTCAGTTTAACGTCGAGATTAATAGGCTTCAGCAGTAGGTCGAGCAGTTCAATTATATCGACCGATTAAATTGACAGTCCGATTAAATAATGATCATTTTTTAAGTTACCAAATTTATGAGATTTATAGAATTTTTAGGATCTCAGAGATCTTCTGCTTACTTTGCAATTTTTAATTGTTAAATCTTCTCACCTTTTCTTACTTTTTCAGAATCTAAACAGGATTTTCTACATCTTCCAACTCTAATAATTTCTTTTTAAACTGAAGAAAGTTTTGGATTCTTTGGCTTTCCTTGGATTTTTGTAGTTTTTCGAGCGTCTCGTTCTACTTATCTAATTCTTTCTAATCTTTAAATCTTCTTTTATTTGTTTGGTATCGGAAACTTCTTATTCAAACCTTGTGAGAAAGAACTCGAAATGATCTCATAATAATTTCGAAAAGGGCTTCGTCTATTGAAATAATAAATTTTTACCATCGAATTTTGTCATCGTTGCGACAACGCCGTATTTCATTCGGCGACGTCGACGTCGTATATTTCAGCCGGCGGCTGTGCCGGATTTATCGTTTTAATTTCTGACGGGGATTGAAGCGGGAAGAAAGAATAAAGATATCGCGGGCACCCGGGGGACTCTTTTCCTTGGAGAACGTGAAACAAAGTAGCGGCGAAGGTACATTCATCACGAGTTATTAAACAAGGACAAAAGATGGACGAAAAAGAGATTAGGAGATAGAATCAGCTAATCATTACACTCGGTTGTAACAAGTGGCTGATGATTAAATCGCTCTCGTCAGTAAACTCTTTTCCACATTGGTATTATTATTAACTTATTATTATTGATATAATCGTTGTCACCTTCCTTCTAATTAATATGAAATTTATACAGTCTCGACCACAAGTATTCAGCACTCTCAATTTATTGTATAATATTTTTCTGGAAAAGGTGATAATAAGAATCAAAGGAGAACTAATGAAATATTTAAAATGTTATAAAAATAAATATTATTTTTTAATAAAACTGCATTTTACTTTATTTTTCGTTAGAATGTTTGTCATTTTGGGGGACGGAGTGCTTTATATTTATAGCCAAGTTTAACATAGTATTTAAAAATCACAATCAAAGACAAAATTTAAATAAAAGAAATTGTAAAATGTATAACATTCCTTTTTTAGCAGTATTAAATGTTAATAAGCAGCATTGCTAAAAATAGTTAATGATTTTTATCAGTGATTATTTATAAACTCTGCAATCTGTGTATATTTTCGAGCAGACGTGAAATTCACTCTTATCAGGAGTTGGAGGGGGCGTATTATGTATTAAATTATGGTCAGCCGGAGGCCGGCCATAGGTGATACCGATGCGCAGCAGACGGGGATGGCAGGAGGCGAGACAACCCTGTCTCGCGAAATTAACCCTCGAGATCGCCGCTGCTTCCAAAGGATAATTTCATTTGGCAGCGAGTCCTGGTCGCCCGCGGGCTGTCTGGCCGCCATTTTCTCTTTCTCTCTCTCTCTCTAGCCTCCCTCTTTTTTTATTTACCGCAGAATTTATTCTTGTCGCAATTTCCGTTCCTACGCCTTTGTCGTGACAGAAGAACTGACACGTTTCGCTACGAAACGCAAGTTAATGAAATTTATTTGACAATTCTTGGATTTCGGGAAAATCCCGAACTTTTCCCCTATCGAAGGAAGGAAACTTTCCCCGGAAAGAGCGATCCGACGGGCTTACGGGCTTTCACGGACGTGATAAACCGCCAAGAAGCCGGACAGGGAAGGACAGCGCGTCGGTGGACGGGTCAAAACGGGACAAGGGTGAAGAAAAAAAAAATAAGGTCCGCGCCTTCCCACGAGAACGATCGAGAGAATGGCGTGAAAACGTCTCCATTTGCGGAACAGAGTCCGATTTTTTCGAAGTCCATCTTCCATGCTTTATCCTCAGGGGTTATTCACCCTCAGATTTCACCCTTGTCTGTGACTTTCACGCGGAAGAACTTGGAGTATTCCGATTGGCGTTTGCTCGGGCACGCAAAAAGCCTGGCGTTCCTCGCCGGTCGATTCTCCAGAAAGAATTGCGAGAATGATCGCAGATTTTCCCCGCAATGCACCCGTGACATTTAACGCCCCTCTTAATATCACTCCGGCGCGAATGTGAAACGGAATGTTGTATAATAATTATTCTCCATTATTATATTTTCAGGGCGTCATATTTTTTCGGAATTATAAAATCTATTATTGTTTATTAAATATACACGGTATGCCAAAAAAAAAGTTTTTTCCTATAATGCAGACCTATACAGGGGAGAAAAATTTTAACAAGTTAAATCTCGAAATTGTCGAGATTTTTTGAAACAGGTTTCTTTATTAGTAATCTATTTTGTTCCGTTTTGCATTTTCCTACAAATCCAACGACGCGGCGTCACGATGCGAAAAATTTTTATTTCGCTTTATTTCTATGTTTTGCTTCCATCGTTATATATAAAATGAGACATAAATGAGACGAAATAAGTTATGGCAATAAATGTTGCAACGTTGTAAATGGAACAAAATCTTGGCGTGCATCTCTCTCTCTCTCTCTCTCTCTCTCTCTCTCTCTTGCAAGCATGCAATAACGATCCCTTTCCCGGGGGTAGCTACCCTCTCTCGTACCTGTAACATCAATTAAAATTCTCGTGGTCGATGCGCCGCTGTTTCGCGCGATCGTCCGACGTTTTTAATTGGATTAGAGTGAGACGGCTAGCGCGACTGAGGGGAAGGTGGCTCGTTCCGAGGGTGCGAGATTGCGGAAAGGGGTTGGCGGGATATTTCGGGGTGGGGCGCAGGGGGAGGGGGGAAGGGCGGGTTTGCGAGGTAGCGCGCGGTAAATGACAGAGATGTGCAACTCTGTGTTCCCTTTTCCAGCCGATTCCACCGATTCCGCCGGAAGGGAAGGCGTCGCCCGGAAATGAGGAAATTAACTTTTCCATCGCGGCTTAATTCGCTTCCATTGAAAATTTCATGTCGCATTTGAAGAATGCGTGTCGGTACTCGCGACATTGTTCGCACCTATTGACGTTGCTTCAGTTCAAGCTTACTGTTAGTGTTATTACTTGCGACGTACTTTGATAAAAGCAGTAATACTCTTGCGAATAATTGGGAATCGCTTTTTGTTTTCAAATTTCTCGAAACGCGCGTTACAATAAACGAGCGATCCATATCGTGCGTCGCATCTGCATTCGCAACACGCCGCATTAATTATGTATTCAATAAATTTTAAACGCATTGAAATGAATTCAAATTGCAGATTAATATTAAACGGCGTGCGCTAATTGGCCGGCCAATTATGCGGCGTTAATTAAACATTAGAAGCGGCTACTAATGTGAACACCATTTCGCCATCTATCTGATTTCTCCTCGAGTTAAGAGCAGTTTTGTGTTAGAACGGTGCCATCTCTGAATGGAAATTGTAATTTCACTTAATTGCATTAATCTTTCTGCATATACCATCCGTCGATTTTATTTTTTAAATAAATTTTTTGCTATATAAATTCATAAAATTTGAAGTATAATACTTTAGATTCATAATTTGCACCTCTCTCTGATAACCGGGAAAAGTATTTAGCTTTTTCAAAATAGTTTTATCGATATATGCTATAAATTTTAAAATGCACAC
>NW_012026793.1:215904-222759 GCF_000956235.1 Wasmannia auropunctata | reverse complement strand
ATTATATTTTGTTGCAGTTTTAGATTAAATTAAAAATTAAAATTACTATTAACGAGTAAATTATAGAGCTAAATCTTTTTATAAATATTTATTAGAATTTTATTATTAGTATATGTAAAAAATTAGATTTAGTTTTTAACCAAGTTCTCATTAAATTTGCAAATAAGTACTAAAAACGCGATTTTACATAAGAATTCATGTAAACAAAAAATCAAGTAACTTTTAAATCAATAAAAAATTATGCTCCAATTTTACAGATATTCAGACATAATAATAAACAATCTATGAAATTTTTATGTTTTTAATAATGTTTTGTGTAATGTGACATATGCCTCCTTAAAGATAAAATTTTCGGATAAAAATGTGGATTATACCGCCATTTTCTTAAATAACCATTTTAAAAAGTTTAATTATATAATTTATTTAATATTTGTAAGTAATATTACGTAAATAAAATGATGTTTATTTTATAATAACTTAATGAAATTAATTTGCAAGATTAAATCGTTATTAATTGTTTTTTATTATTGTGTATCAAATATTAAATAATGAAATATGAATAGAGAAAGGAAAGGGTGACAACATTATTAGAAAAGGAATATTTTATTACACTCAACTACAGTCATTACAACATATTGATGTACGCATTATTCTTTCTTATGCGGGCGCATAAAACATCTGTTATTTGTTCTAATAATAGATGAAGGAATTCAAAGTAAAAATCGAATTCAAAATAAAAGACTTTCCAATAATCACAGCATGATCAACGGAAACGCTTTTATTTCTGATATGTCTTCGATTAGTGATACAATTAGAGCGTGTACATACTATAATATACGTCGCTGAAAGAAATCGGGAAAATCCTTAATTGTAAACCATTGCACTTGACTTCATTAACTGGCATTTTTGTGATTACTTATTGTTCAATGAAAGTACGAAAGTTGCGCCCGACTTATTTGAGTATATCAACCACCAATTATATTACAATATATTGACTATATTATAATAAGTATTTCATCTTACAGCTTTATTCGATTGGTTATGCAGCTGAAACGCGATTATGATGTTGAATTAAAGTTAGTCTTAACAACGAATGACGGACATTATCTTACTTCTTCATATATGTAAAATGATGAAAGAGTAATCTGAATCGTTCATCATTTTTATCTTTATTTAATTCATTTAATAAAGTGCGTTGCTCGCAATATTATCGACATATTTTAATGTTTGTATCTCTCTTTTTGTACGAATTGTACTTTGAAGATTCTACTATACAAATCTAACTATTTCAGTTACTGCTTTAAATTAATGCATTATCGTAATTATAATTTTGGCATCTTTTTGGCAGCTTTTTGGCAGTTTTTGAGATCCATTGTAGGAATCTGCAACGCTGATAGTCGATAAGACGCATGTTTTTTTATGTACCGTACATCGGTAAGTGCATTGTTATATAAATACGGCAGAGTTGTGTTCAGCTGCAGGTAAAAAATTCTTTTTTTTTCTCAATCTTTGCGCGCAATTAGCGATTAATATCCTCCGACCAAACTCGAAAGTCATACTGAGTTTCCGGCTACAATGGGGTGTCCTCTTCTAGGAGTTACCTCGGTGTCGGAGGTGGGGGTGGTGGTCATACGGCACTTCCGGTGTAAAAGCCCGCCTTGCCGGTTAGCCCGGATGCTCGCTTCCGCTTTTCGCATTCCATCGTGCTGAAGGTGTTCTGAGCGATCTGTGACTTCCGCTTCGGATTCTGCAGGGTCATGCTACGTTGACTAGAATTGGAACTGGAGCTGGTACCCGGTTCCGATACCTTGAGAATGCCCGAGTGTATCGTTCCAAAGTTTTGATATATGTACTGCGATTGAATAGCCGATACCGAGGCGTTTTGGTTCTTCAGCGTGATCGGGACGGTCTGCCCGGCGAGACTGTTGAATCTGGTGTCGTAACCAAACGGGGTGTCCAGTAAGGATTCGTTCTTGTCCACATAGCCGCTCAATCGAGAATCGAGAAGACCCTCCTTGTCGGCGAAACCGCTCAGTCTGGAATCGACGATATTCTGATCGGTATTTCGCGCGGAGAACTCGGTGTTATACCGCTGCTCCTGATCGGGTTCCTTGTTATCCGTAAAGGCGATCATGTTTTGCCTGGATTCCGACAGAATCCGGGAATCGATGAAGCCTTCCTTATCGGTGAAACCGCTCAGTCGGGAATCTACGACGTTGCCCTCGGACTTCTCGAAATTGTTGTACCGCGGATCGATGTTCTTGCCGTCCGGGTAAATCGGCAGAACGTGCGACAGGTCTGCCTTATCGACGTAACTGATGGCCTGTGGATTCGACGCGCAGATATCGGGCGCCGACTTGCAGAGCAATGAGGTCCCCTCTTCGGCTATTTTTTGAGGCGCTAGGACACAGAAGTGCGGACTTACTTTCCACCGGGGCAATGAGAAAGCACGCTTATTATTTTTACAGGGTGTCCCGCAGCACTTCGGAGATTTTTTTTAATATATTTTTTTTACAGATCATTATAGGATCTCCTCGGATCTCAGGATCCTGGCATACTCTCCGAGATCTCTACGGATCTCTACGGATCCCTCGATCTTTCCAATTACGTAAATGGTAACGGTGTGCCGCATTATCATCGCACGTATACGCGGGACACCCTCTTTAGCGATAAGTTCACCCACTTTTGGTTGGCTGGCCGAAGGGTCGGGCCTGCGGTAGCCCCGGTGACTTCTGATGCGCCCTCACGAGATACTCCGAGCTGAATCCTCTCTGCTCCCTCAGCTTTCTCTCGGCGCCCGGCACCATGACTCTCACCTAAAAGGACAAACAACGAGCGTGAATAATCCCTCCCGACTAAACGAAACGTGACTGCGAAACACACGACGATAAAGCTAGGAATCCACTTGCGCTAACTCGGGAGGATGTTGTTTCCGCGTTTTAGTGGGCCCTAATTGGTCCAAGTGGATTCCTAGCTAAAACCGAGCGAGCCGATTCGCGGTGAGAGTTTTAATCGACAACTTCACCATCTCCTCGACCGTGGAGAACCGCGCCATGTAACCGGACATCGTTAAAACGGCCGCCACTTCCGCGAGCATCAACGCTAATCCCGAGAGCTGTAGGCACCAGCCGTAGTGATACTGAGGTAGACCGTTATCGTCCGTTTGCATGCCGGCCGTTGACGGCAAACTATATTTCCCCGGTAACTCCAGTGACGCGTCCGACAATGCTGACGCCAGAACTATCAGTCCGCCGCCCAAGGAAAGTCCTGGAACAGTCATACATAAATCCCATATGTATCGTGACGATTCTGAAGCTAATATATTGTTGTAAAGTAATATATTATTGTTAAATATTTATTTTTCTCAACAATTATTGATTCAGCTTTGAAAATTACATATAGGGTCGAAGTTATATATTTCTTCTTTCTAACAATGATATTTATAATAATTGATTTATTAAGCTTTTTCTTTTGTTGAATTTGATGATATTCTCTGCTGTAATTTTTAAGAAATTTTAATTAGTATAAATATATAAAAATAATTACAACTAATCCTGATGAGTTTTTATATTATTGACGCTTAAAACAAACCTAAAAATTTAATAATATTTAATAAACATTATAATATTTTTTGTACATAATAAATAGAATTTATATATAATTAAAATTTTGAGTAATCTAGAATTACAATCCTGACTACTATACGGACTGTGCATTACTAAACATTACGTTTTAAAGACATCTATATTATTTCTCACGCAAAGTTCTCAATTACGAGTAGTTTCACTCTGTACACAGCGAAGAGCTCAAGTGCAACTACCGGGAATAAAATTGCCAAACTAGTAAGTAAGACGTGACCGCGGGACATGTTCGAGGATTCGGAGCGTTGTCCCGGTACGCGCTATATCACGACAATAGCATCCCACCATGCGCATATCCGAATATCCGCAGTTTAAGAACGCAATAACGGAACAGCTTACCCCCTCCCCCCCTCCCCCGTCATAACGTAAGTATCGTTTGGTTCGAATTGGCCGTATGAGCGATAGAGTTGTCTTTTATGCAAATTTTTATGCGTCGCCGTTTCACGGGAGCGGAATTAAGGGCGCGGATTTAAATTCGAAGCTATAATTAGCGCTGAGTCGAGATCTAGACGGGATTAGGATCTAGGGCCGGGAATCTAATCAGTGTGCGCCGTCATGTACATGCTGTATTAATTGACTGGCGCATATCAATTGCAGCACTGTCCGGAAAAGTGAGGGGAACCCAATATTGCCGTCAATATCGATCACTATATACTACGAGGATAATCTAACGGTTATTGGGCACGTTTGCGCTGGTCGCCGGTAACTGCTGGCGACACATTAGACGATCAAGGGGGGTGCCTAACGTTACAGCGACTGACAGTCGCTAGAAACGTATCCTCGACGATCAGATAGAAATCATCGGCTTCAATTGGCAGGCACGCTTCTACAATCAGTGAGTTTGTTGTAACTTCAAAAACGATTTGTGTTTGCGAGAGCATTTTAAGAAGTGGAGAAGAGAAATCGCGAATTGACTATCGATTACAAGTAACTTCTCTCTTACAAGACGTGGTGATCGAGGCCGGATATCGCTTCGGTTCGATAAGCTATAAAGATTTCATTCCGGTCGCCGTCGTCATGGGAATCTCCCGCATTTGTCGAGGAAACGACGCCGCTCCTATTGCGAAGCGCCCATAGTTTACGGAAGGTACGGACGATCGAGTCATAATAAAAACGGGATTGGCTGCCCGCGGAAGACAGCTTATGAAGGGGAAGAAATTGTCCCTTCAGACTTTTCGCTTGTCGCTCTGTAATGCCGCGCCCTTCCTCTGTAGGACCTCCGCAACAAAGGATTTATCGATGATAAAATAATAATTTCGCTTGGGAATCAATTTATTTGCGACGAGAGACTTAATAACTTCTGTATGTCATTTATCAATCGAGACGTCTCTGGTTTATACGGTTTGAATTTCTACAGTAGAATATGAGTGAATGTTACAAATTATGAAGTTATTTCATTATTAAAGGAGAAGAGCTGAATGCGCACCAATCGCCTAAATTGTACCTCACATATCAATATTTTATATTATTACTTAATATTCAATATTTAATAATAAAAATGAAATTAATAAAAAATAATATAAACAAAAAAATTTAACAGATTACATTTTATTTTGTGCACGTTAATAGCACTTAAAAAAAAATAGGTACTGATATTAATTTTTGATCAACTTATGTATTATACTGATAATAATATAATCATGCAATTTTATTATAAATTTTTATATTTTTATAAAAAAAGATTTATTGTAGAACATTTTATATTTATTGTGTAGACATATTTGCAATTATTGTAAAATTAAATCGATATTTTTTAAAAATCTGTCAAGTTTACTGAATCTTATTATCACAAAGAGTGATAATTGGCAATAATAAAATTAATAATTAATATAAAATTATATGATATAAAATGTCAATTGCAAAAATGAATTTAAGCCAGTTTTATTTCGATGTTATTACCTTTTCATTATTGTTATTTATTAATTATTAAATATTTAATTTTTCTTTAAATAAATTATTAAAATTAATTAATAATTTTTTTATTAACCTCTTATATTTTTAATTGTCTTTATTCATAAATTTTATACTTTCAAAGTAGATACGATTTAGAAGTCCGGTTTTTTAAATTGTGTTTTTTGCTCATGTTACCAAAAGACTTATAAATTAATTTGTTATTGGCAAAAAGCTAAACATGTAGTAATAAATAGGTATCTGAATTATCGAGCTATAATTTTCAATGTATTATATATTTACGTACAATAATACGTATGTATAAATTCATGTAGAAATTCAGTATCAAATGGAAGAAAATATAATAAAAAATAACTTGAGTAGTACGTATTCGGCAACGCTTTCCTGTTCTAAAATCTGCACAATATATATGTTTATTTATCGAAATGAATGGAATTCTTTAAATGTAATCCGATGCTAAGAACAGAAATTTAATATGACGGTGTCTCACTTGCAAGAGTGAATAAAAGTTTGCAATATCCGCGCAAAATTTTCCGGATTTAATTGCGACGGACGCACTGTGATGGATTGTATAAGTTTATATCTCTGCGCGCGAATAAAGGATTAATTTTATTGCTGCAGCTCGTAATTCTCGGTGCACCTGTGTACGTTACTTGCAGTCGAATAATATCTGACTACGAGCGAATGCCACGTATACACCGGCGGAAACTTCCAGCTCTGTCCTTGTTTCCACGTTCGCCGACTAAATTGCAATTACTGCTAATTAATTGAGCAAAGGTTTGCCTAGCTGCCGGCGGACAAAGCAAGGCGCGACTATAGTACACCAGCGAAGAAATTCTAGATCAGCACGTCGATTGTAATTCCGCTAAGCTATACAAATAAAATGGAAGCCCTGGACAATCTCCAACAATCGTGAAAATCGGAGAACAAAGAGAGAGAGAGAGAGAGAGAGAGAGAGAGAGAGAGAGAGAGAGAGAGAGATTCTATTTTGTGTATATTATCTTATAATTTAGAAGCGCTTGTGAGAAAGTTATAAAGCTTTGATCGTAATATAGCGACTTCAATATTGCATTTCTTTAATACTTTGTTCTCTCTCAGCAGAGGTTTATTTCTTATAAAATAATGAGCAAGCATTTCTCATTCCTCTTTAAGAATTTAATTAATAAATTTGGATTTCTCGTACTCTTTTAGGGTTCTCACCGCATAGCAATTTTTAATTTTAACTTTTTACATATGTAGGGTAAAGTAGCGTAATTTGGTCATAGCGTAATTTGGTCAACAACAGATCGGAAGAGCACACGTC
>NW_012026793.1:209456-215058 GCF_000956235.1 Wasmannia auropunctata | reverse complement strand
GTGCTCTTCCGATCTATGAAAAAATAAAATCTCGATTTTTTGTGTTTCGGAAAAATGATCATATTTTTTTTTGCAATGAGATAGAAGGTAGGTATATTCAAGAAAAAGTTACGCTAGGTTTTTATCTTTCCAACGGTTTATTTGGCTTCATGAAATTCGAAAAAATACGAGTTTTAGAGTCGTTTAAAAAAAAGATGACCAAATTACGCTATACTCCCCTATACAATTTTTAATGGATGATTAAAAATATTTCTAAAGACTTATATCTAATTATTTCACAATTATATCATGTAATGTAGTGTTTTAGTAATATAATATTTAATAGTATATTTTAGAAATTGATTAGAAATTGTAATATAAGAGTATTGTGGTTATTATGATTATTATAGTTTCTATGTTATATTTTTTATTGGTTTTCTATGCTCTAAGTACTAAGTACTAAGTACTAACTGTAGCTGTTATTAATAACTTTCATTACTTTTATTAAAGCTTATTAATTAATAGCAACTTTTTAATGTTGTAATAAATTTTTTTTAGTAAAATGTTAATATAAATAGTTAATTAACTATTTAATAAGAAAAACTGATAAATTTAATGTTAAATCTAATGTTACTTTAAAGAATAAAGATTAATTTAAATCTTAGTTTTAAGCTTAAAAATGAGAATTATATAACTTTTTATTTTTCTCTTTTAAATTTCCATATTTTGAACTGAATGAAAAATTCTAATTAATCAAGAAAATTAAATAGCCACATTTTCGCAACGAGTGAATTTTCTTGCTTTATTAAACTAGAAAAATATTTCTCACGACGTATTTAAATCACATAATTTTATTTTTTTCGGAATAATAAAATTTTATATACTCTTTTTTAATAAAAATATTAGCATTATTCTTTAAATAAAATTAGATTTAATGTGTAACAATAGCTTATTCTCCGAAATTAATTTGAAATGCAGGAACAGAATATAACAAAAATTTATTTTATAAAACAAATTTTTTTTTTTAATATTTGGACGAACGCATGCAACATATATCTGATGCATTGGTATTGTTTTTTTTTGCATATGGCGTGTTGTTGTGTACACAAAGCCGTCGTGCCATTCGCGCGGCGACACTCGAACTGGCAGGTTTCGTGTGTCGTCGCGTTACTGTTCCTCGAAACACTGGTGAATAATTAGCGTCTATCAACCTGCGCGCGCTTAATTGATTCGGCAATTAACATTTCATAAGCGTATTGAAGGTGACAGCTGTTTACCAAAAGTAGATATTTCGCGCGACGTTCGTCTATTTAACTGCCGACGAACAATGGAAGTTAGAAATTAATTTTCATTTTGTGTCGCGATTTTTACGGGTAATAATTACCTCTTTAAAAATAATTGAATTTTAAATACATTGCATGACACTTTCGAATATTCCGTCGGATTTTAATGTAATTTGTGCTCATCGTTATTTTTAAATTAAGAGTAGCGCATGAATAATTCGAATAACGGAATGTCTGTCGCGATATATCGCTATTGTTTATTTAAAATATTTTATCTATTTTAACGTCAAGAGTGATGTGCAACAACAACTATTGCATAATTGTCGTATTTTGGTGATTAGTACGCTTGTGATCGTAATTCATAATTTTTGCAAGTGAGTTTGGCGCGAAAGAAACTGAGAAGAGCAAGAAGAGGAGGAAAAAGTGGTTTGACTGTGAGTAATAACGACCAAAGCCAACTATGGAATAAGTAATTCATTATTTTGTATATTATTTGTCTTTTACGCAATCAATCATCTATTTCTATTTGGGCCACGTTATTTGTATGATAAAAGTTGGGGAAGGAGAGAAGCTTATTTATGATACTTACGAAAGCTTGAAAGGGAAAAGAACTTTTCTCGCGAACCGTAATTATTTTAGCGAATATTGACTGGATAAATAGAGTGAACGAATAAAAAACTCGACGCGCGCAAATATTTCGCCAAATATTTATTATTTTGAGCGCCTTAATATAAATTTTGTATTTAAATATTTTGTATTTTATATTTGTGTACCTTTTGCCCGATCCCGGCGCTGTTATAATGGAGTTACAACTCCAACCGGTGTTGCGTTTCGCATCGGTGAATGCCATATTATCTTTTATTTCAATCCGAGATAATGGATCTGCGAATGTACTCGCACAGTTAAATGCAACATCTCACGGATACGTTAAACACATATATTAATATTATATACATATATACATATATACATATATATATATATATATATATATATATATATATACACTAAAATAGATGGGCTAGAACAGATTAATGCAAATGTTGAAACCAGCCTGGAACACATCGCGTAACCGTCCGTTGATCTATTGTGAACACAAGAATACACACATTCAAAGCTCATAGAATAGGGGGGTAATTGTTATCGACGCATTATCGATCGGTTTAGCCATTTACTGGCGCATTTTAGTGTCGTATTATGCAACAGAGCGGTAATTTCATAGCGCGCAAAATTGTTTGAAAGGTTTATAAAAAATGTTTATAGAGAAACGCTTGAATTGCATAAATGTATAATAAAGAAGAATAGAAAATATTTTACAGCTGTTGCTGCATCTCGCCGTGCAACAGGACTAGAATTCTGATCTCTCGCGCAAGCGGAATATATATAATAATAATAATAATAATATCGTGTTATTGTTTAACAATAAAACCGCGGCGATTTAGACCTTTTATAGAAACGTACATGAACATTTATGACCTATATTATTCTTTTCACTTTTGTGATAAGTGGACGAAGCGATAAGCTAAACTTTCGTTAATATTACACTTTCATTAATACTAGAGGTGTGCGAATAGTTCGAATTCGAATCCACTGTGATGTACAGATTCGAGTTTTTGAATCTGTAAGATTCGAAATCGAATAGTTCGAGAATTTTGAATCAACAACAGTTCGATTTTGAATCGTCGAACTGTTGTTGATTCAAAATTCTTGAACTATTCGATTTCGAATCTTACAGATTCGAAAACTCGAATCTGTACATTATAGTGGATTCGAATTCGACCTATTCGCACACCTCTGGTATTTATCTCACCTATTTATTTACTTCATTTATATCTCCCGCGCGACCAATTATTTTTATCTAATAAATAAGTAAGTATTTTTGATGTACGTAATGTACGTATCCATATGGATTATTAAAATATTCGAAAGCATTCTAACTATTCGTGTATATACACATATTATTAATTACATATTTTCTAGTTCAAAATGTACACATAAGTTCATGATTCTTCGTTAATGAGATGTAAATCGAAAACAGATTTTCAGTTTAAATCATTGCGTAAAATCATAAATTTTGATATTTATTACGTTTAAATTAACATTATGTAATATAAATCTGGGTAAATTTGATTTAGATTCGATTCGTATTCGAATTAAAGAAATTCGATTTGATTTCGAACATGTTATCAAAAATTCGATTCGATTCGATTCGATTCGACCATGCAAATGTTTGATTCGCACATCTCAAATTAATACTAATTTAGTCTATGTATTTATATTTATAGAATATTTATAGTATATATTTATATAGTCAACGACAGTGGAAAAAATCTATTAGCTGGTCAAAAATGGGATAGCCACTATGATTTTTGTGTCAAAGGCGCACGATCAAATGGCAAATGGAATCTATTGCCTTTTGCAAAGTTTCGATAACGCAGCTCGTTGCTATGCGGTTATTCACATCTCCTTAGAGAAATTTAATACTGGAAAAGTGCCAAATAATTACATATTTTGAATATTAAGAGCACTGTTCATTATAGTGCTTTTAATATTCAAAATATGTAATTATTTGGCACTTCTCCAGTATTGAATTTCTCTAAGGGTTGTTGTAACTTGCTACACTATCCTCTCTTCCTTGTTAAAAGACGAATGTATTGCGCGGTTATTCATATCTCCTTACAGAAATTTGATACTGAAAGTGCTAAATAATTACTTATTTTGAATATTAAAAGCATAGTGCTTTTAATAGTTTAAAGTAAGTAATTATTTGGCACTTCTCCAGTATTAAATTTCTGTGAGGGTCGTTGTACAAATTCCGAGCTTCTACACCCTCTTCTTCCTGTTAAAAAAACAAAGGTATGGCATTTTCGTTTCTATACTATTTTCGCTTACAATATTTCGTATATAATTCCCGTGTACATATTATATATAGTTCTTTATTATTGTGTTACTTATTTTAGAGCGTATGTTTTGATGTCGCAAATTGTTACTAATTTCGTGTGATGCGGTTAAGCTTTAAATTCGATCGTGGAACGCAAGAGGAATTTATCGATAACCTTTTGATTTGCGAAAGCTCGCTCTGTCACAATTGTGCTCTGTCTCTTATTTTTTCATTTCATTAGTATCTAAAATGTACTATTGTGTTATCGCAATGTGGATAGTATTGTCACTGGTTGCTATAGGATAAATAAATTGTTTCTGTTAGAAGAAACTTTTTAAACAGTAGAACATCCTGCAATAAAGTTATATAACGTTTGGAAAATATGCTTCTATGGGGTTTAGCATGGATAATTGATTCTGATTTTAAAACGTAGTCGTTAATTTACAATCTTTTCATGTTATTTTGCTTGTATTTATAATAATTTCTTTGACTTTAGAGTAATTTTTACATGTTGTGTACATTGTTATAATTTCTTCTATTGGCGCAGAATACAAGAGGAAGAATTTTTAAACTTTATCCGAAGAACATTATTTGCTATCGTGTATTTAGTATTATACAATATATTGTGTGTGTAATGGTTTTTACCAGATTTTTAGTAATTTTGTATTTCGCTAATCGAATGTGAATTTTATATTTTTTTTATGACGTAATTTTGATTGGCATAAATATTCCGAAATTAATTTGGCGTATTACATGCAGTACTTCACACGTGGGTAATGTAGCTATAGTACGAAAATCACAGGGTAGAGTAAATGTTTGATATGCGCTAATAATTATTTCTTCTTTTTCTGTCTTGTGACCACTTAACCATTCTTGGCTGAAAATTAAACGGGAAATATAATCCTTGTGGCAAACCTCTTCTCTTACAGAGGCCGCTTTCTTGAGGTTCGCAATTATGCAAACTATAGATGAGTTTGGAGTGTAAAATACCCACTTTTAAGCATGCAAGATATTCTATAATGTTTCTACCGGCATGTTGCGTTAGATCATTTATAATCGCATTAATAAGTGTAAAGTATTCGTCTGACAATGAATCATTTCGGTTCATAATTCATAATTCATAATTACGATTGTGAATACAGGTAATAATCCGTTGATTATGAATATTCTCAATAAAGATTAAAGGTCGAAAGAATTTTTTGGTTTTATTCTCTTATTTTGTCTAAATTGTTCGCGTGAGTTACTGAGGAGTTGGTTATTTTAAGTTTCGCAATGAGTGTTGACCGTATTTGAGTTGTGCAATAACGATAATTGTTCGTTTAAGGAGGTTCGATAGCAAAATCAAAATACTTCAATCTGTTTAAAAATTATATAGAATATTCTTTAAAACGAAACTAATATCATATTAAAATTTCAAACCAATTAACCGAATGGTTTTTAAGAAAAAAAAATCTAAAAT
>NW_012026793.1:205071-209124 GCF_000956235.1 Wasmannia auropunctata | reverse complement strand
ACATTTTAAATACTAATGAGATTATATTGCTGCTTACTTCGCTTATGGCATGTATGTGTGTTGGAATACATGTTCAATGCAACGACAAAGACACATCTATAGGCATACTCCCCTTGCCACCTATCCCTGCAAGTGATCTAACGAACTTCCTTAATTGGACATTTGCGATTCATAATATTATATAATACCTTGCTTTTGAATCATCGAGTAGTCCGTGCTTGATTACCGTTCTTATTTTATATTGCTGTTATTATATATTGCTGTACTGTTATTATATGTATATTATAATATGCTTATATTATTTTTTTCTATTTTATATTTTGTATTGTGTCGTGATTTTTCCTAATAGTAAAGTTTTGGCATTTTTAATAATGAGGAAGTTTCGGCATGTACGTACACTTATGTTTGGCAATGAGTTGTATTAGGATTCTTCGTATGTTTTGTGGTATTGAATATTTTCTTTTAGCTATTCTGGTAAAAAAATCTCATAATATCTTGTAATATTTTTATTTTATAAAGAAAAATAATTTTTGTTTAATAATCAAAATAATTTTGTGCGAAAGTCAAAGTGATTGCTAGAATATCAAAACGTTTTATAGCAATGCTTATCAGTTTTAACATTCCAACAAATTATTTTGATGATTCAACAAAAAATTACTTTCAGATCTATTTTTAGCAAAATTTTTAGACCTTTCAACAAAATCGTTTTTCCGTGAAACTTTCAAATTCTTTCCGTGCAACTTTTTTAGATTTTATAAGTTTTTCGTTAAAAATTATTGAATGGGAGGAATGTCAAAAAATTTACTGCACATATAAAGAATTTTAGAAAAGAATGTATGATATGTATGAAAAGAATAATTTTGCTGAAAAATCTAAAAATTTTGCCATATACAAATCTAAAAATAATTTTGTTGGACCATCAAAATAATTTAATTGGAAACTCGAAAATGATAAGCTTTTTTTCTGTATGTAGACTTTCTCAGCACTTTTGAAAAGTATTCGAACAAGTATTTCTAATTCATATAAAAAAAAATCTAAAAAATTTTTTTAAAAATTAAAAAATTACTGAAATTATGAAAAATTATACAAAGGATTCTAAGAAAATTTAGGGTATTTAGGGTTGTGTCTATCCATATGATCAGCTTCTAGCAGATTTCGGGTGCATTTTTCTTATCTTCTCGAAAATATTTCTGGACTTTGCGTGAATCTCTTTATGGCGGATTGATTTTGATAATATCGTGCTTTGATAAGATGCATGTACATAAAATTACTCTGTAATGGACAGATTTTATCTCAAGTTTTTCTTTTTCCTTTTTTTTCTCATTTGTCTCTGTTTTCTAATTTTGATCAATCTAGAACGAATGTCGCTACTCATGTTTCGCCTATGTTATTACGTGAAACGCCTGAAACGCGAACTTTTCGACGTATAGTTATTTCAAATTTCGCTTTCTGTGGGAAAAGATTGCTTCACTTTCATGTATATTATTTTCCGTTTTGTATTCCGACGCGTCCAGCTTTCGATTTTTGGTTTCGCACTTTTGACGGTGACTTTCGTATCATTAATTATTTCTCATCTTCTTCGTCTCTGGTATAATTATGATGTTTTGCCACGTTAATTTTCGTAGACTCTGTTCGCGATGGCAAAGAAGATGATCCATCGATGATTCGGACGATCCTCTGCAATTCTCTCCGAGTAAAGAAGAACTGAGCGAGGGGGGAAGATGTTCGTGTGAAAGCTTTGCGAGGGCGAAGAGGATGATCTATCAATGTTTTCGGACGATCCTTCGGAATTGTCTCTGAGCGAGTAGTAGGAGTCGAATGAGGAGGAAGATTCCAACGTGAACACAACTTCCTCCTCGCTCAACTCGTTCAGAGAATCGCTCGCGTCGCTTGCTACGTTACTTCTTTCGGCTGCAGAAACGTTGATTGCCTCGCTCTGCGACTGACTAGCTGGCACTCGGCGCTCGGTGATACCAAGGCAGCTTATCAGTTGGAGTCGATTACGCAACTCAAACTTGCGAAGTCGAAATTGCAAAAGTGAGGATTGATCAAATGAAATTTCATACTCTAAAATATATACACGGAAAGAACGATTTTATTGAAAGGTCTAGAAATTTTGCTAAAAACAGATCTGAAATAGTATATTACGTCCCAAGGCCAGAAAGTTGGATTTCCTGGCGTATGTGATATGATGGCCGAGGCGAAGCCGAGGCCATCATATCACATATGTCAGAGCATCCAACATTATGGCCATGGGTCGTATACTATTTTTCTTGATCCTCTTGCCGAAAGTACATACATTAAATAATATTAAAAAAAAAGGGTTACCGTTAGCTCATATCCATATGCTTAAATTTTCCTATCTAAAAAAAGGCATCGATACTCGCATCTCTCGAAGTTTTGTTCTCTCGTTGCGCTAACTTCGTGAGTGGCTGTCATGGCATTGACTTTTGACAGTTATTATATGTATTAAGGTTTATGTATAATTATAGTAAATTAATAGTTAAAAGTAAAAAGTGCAGTTAAATAGCGCGCGCGGAGCGCGCGTCTGTAATGCTAGTATAATAAAAAGTAAAATATAGTTGGCAAATTTAATTTTGGTTTGCAAAACCGAGGCGAAGCCGAGGTTTTTGCAAACGGCGGGAGAGGGGGGGGCGCGCCCGACTTTTACAAAACCGAGGCGAAGCCGAGGTTTTGCTGGTCGGGGCGCGCATCAAAAACAGATTATTATTTGATTATTATTATTATACACAATTTGTTGTTATATTATAAGATGTTGTTATTATATAAGAGCATGGGCTTTGCTATACTACCGGCTACAGAAAATAGCTCGTCAGAGTGCGCTGCAGTTCGAGCAGGCCCTAAAAGTCGCTCTTTCTGGCGTCTCGGGCGGCCAGAATAACCATACTTTCGGCGGGTAGATCAAGAAAATAATTTTTTGTTGAATCATCAAAATAATTTGTTGGAATGTTAAAGCTGATAAGAATCGCTATAAAACATTTTGATATTTTAGCAATTACTTTGACTTTCGCACAAAATTATTTTGATTATTGAACAAAAATTATTTTCAGATCTAGATTCAGCAAAATTGTTCTTTCCGTGTAATAATAAATAGTGTAGTAAATTTAGAATTTCATCGGCCAACATCCCGAATCTCTTCTACTACTTCTGTAATTTGGACTTCTGTTAGAGTTACGTTAATCTGTCCCCGCTATGGGATCGAATCGATGCAGTGACGTTGTCGCACTGAAATCACAGATATCTATATCTCAGATCGCTAACTCACGGCTTTAGCACAAAATCCGGCAGGATTTCCGCTTTCAGCCGTTTTACCCTCGAGGAAATGGCGGCGATAGTATGTATTATTGTGTACGTGTGATTTCTTGTTGCTAACACTATTCGAAGTCGCATTAGTGTTAGTGACGGGAATCACATCTGTATGCACTAACACGTACTGTCGCCATTATCTTAAGGGTAAAATTGCTGAAATCGGATATCTTGCCGGACACTGCAGCTTCGTAGCCACAGCTTATATAGTGATGTAACGTATAGACATTTGTGACTGAAATATAATAACACTGCACAGGAAAGTGCGCTGGCGCTACCCTAACATGTCGAGACATGACAATAAAGAGGGTCTTAAGTGGTATCTTCGTATCTTTTATCTCGTTTTAGTATTGTCTGCAGTACCGGATGTAAAGAAGTAAGAACCTCTGGACGGCTGTGTGTGAATCAGTGGGGGCCTCTGATTTTTTAACCAAATTTCCTTTTAATCAAGTTTTGTTTGTGGACGGAAGGAACGATTTTGCCGATAAGTCTAAAATTTTGCTGAGTATAGGTCTGAAAATAATTTTGTTGGACAAAATTAAAATAATTCCGTTGGAAACTCAAAATAATGAGCACTGCTGTAAAATATTTTGATATTCTGGCAAATAAGTTTGAACTTTCAACAAAATTATCTTGATGGCATCATCAAAATTATTTTCAGATCTGTGTCCAGTAAAATTTTGAGACCTTACAGCAAAATCGTTCTTTCCATGTGAAGGGAGGAGG
>NW_012026793.1:198318-204874 GCF_000956235.1 Wasmannia auropunctata | reverse complement strand
TTGTACTGTGTTGGCATTTTAAGATCTCATATGTGTATATCTTTTTGAAGAAAGAATTAACAAAATTAATTTTTTTAATAATAAGTTGCACTATAAATCGCATAAATGAATAATACAATTAAATTCGAGGAGCGCTTATTATGGTCGAGGCTGAATCTTGATGTTTGATAATATTTCTATGTGAATTTTAAATCCATTTTTCAGCTGTTTTAACTGCGCGTCAAATTACTGTCGAACTCGTATATCATAAACTGAAGCTGAAATAGTAAGATTACAATTAAATTTTAAATTTAAGATTAAATCTTCAATTTTATTAATAATACAATGCAAATAAGTATCTTAAAACTTTGAAGCGAAGAAGCATTGCAAGTTAGACAGTAATTCGGGGCGCAGTTAAAATAGCTGAAAAATAGATTTAAAATTTACATAGATATATTATCAATAGGCACCAAGATCTTCGATCGAAGCAGAAACTCTTCGAATTTAATTGTGTTACTAATTTTTCAAATTAATTTTTACTTCAAAAAGATATTACATATATGTATATCTTTTTGAGTTTAGAATAAATAAAAGAAAAAATAAAATGAATTATTATTATAGAGATATAATAGGAAAAAATGAATGTAAAAGCCAGTAGGTTCTAGACAGTCAGCGCGGTAAACGATGCGCGATTATTTGAAACAAATACATGCATTAAGGGTGCTTTCGCTATTACCGCTATAAACGCAAACGTTACCATAATACTATTCGTGCAGTCAATTAATAGCGCGATAGCGATAGTAAGCTCTCTGAACAGCATTAGCGCAGCGCTAGCATTACTGCCTCTTCTATCCTTCTTCTTCATATTATATACGGAGCTTGCAAAGGCTAATGCATGCTATCGATATCACTACTTTGGAAGGAATAGCATTTGTAACGTGCAGTTATGACGTAGAATGCTACCGTTAGTGACATCATGATTGTGTTTGTTAGGCATGACACACAGAAAAAAGCAGTAAGACGTAAGCAGTAAAGAAGTCAACATGTTAGATTTGCTACTAATTACGTTAAGCGGCGTCTACAATGAGACTTAAGACTTAAGATTTAAGAAAATTGGCCAATCACAATCGATTATTCTTTTCACATAAGATGAATAATCGACTATGATTGGTCAATCTTAAATCTTAAGTCTTAAATCTTAAGTCTTAAGTCTCATTGTAAATGTTACAGACCGAGTTCCGACAAAATTTTCATCACATTTAAGATTAAATCTTCAATTTTATTAGTAATACAATGCAAATAAGCATCTTAAAATTTTAAAGTGAAGAAGCATTGTAAGTCGGACAGTAATTCGGGGCGCAGTTAAAATAGCTGAAAAATAGATTTAAAATTTACATAGATATATTATCAATAGGCACCAAGATCTTCGATAGCAGAAACTCCTCGAATTTAATTGTGTTACTAATTTTTCAAATTAATTTTTACTTCAAAAAGATATCACATCACATAAACTGTTCCTATTAGTGTGCTTTTATATTTAAATAAGTCATAAAAATAAACTGGTACAAATAAATAGACAAAGTGTTTTTACTTGTCAGTTTATTTTTATGACTTATTTAAATATAAAAGCACATTAATAGGGACACTAATAGGGACAGTTACCCTATTTTAAAGTAAAACACTAATATTTTTTTTATTTCGTTATTTGAAGAATTAGAAACGAGATATATAGGCATAATGTAAATTATAATCTGAACTTCCACGTTTTTTTTAAATAAAAAGATTGATGCATAACACTTTTTCATTTATTAACCGAGGCGAATTCAATTACATATTTATACAATACATATATTAAGAGAAAAATTCATATGTATATATATATACAATGTACATACATTAATATATATTCAACTTTAATTGATTAAGTTAAAACTTCAATTAGAATCTCCCGAGAAAAAAGTTCCATATATAATTATATATAATTATATGTGGAACTTTTTTCCCGGGCTTTAATTTAAAAAATATTATACTGAGAAAATTTGAAATTGAACGTAACATTAAAAATAAAACTGCAATTGTACTTGCAGAATTTTCTGCAATACAAATATTATATCTGACAACGCGCTTAATCAGCAGGAGACTTCCGAAGGCTAGAAGCGGCAATGATATATTGATTCCCTGTTTATCATGTGAATCCATTGGGCCTGCATCCGAGAATAGGTTTATGTAATCGATTGTAAGAACCAGCTCTTATTGTACGTGCCTCATTTACAACACGCTATATGATTAAGACATATGAAAGATTATGAAATTTTACAGACCGCGCATTTCTCGAAATTGCCCCTATCAATTTAGAAAGAATAATAAAGTGTAGCTTGTTTCGTTATGTATCGTACTCTCTTTCTCTCTTCTCTCTTTTTCTCCAAAATATCAGTAGTGGGGACTCTTTTATTATTAATTGACAATTAAATTGCGTATCAATTATTGCGCCGATTTCCATCTGTATATTTTACTTTCCATTTTTATTTTAATTTTGGGAACTTTACCTAATTATTACAATTAATTAAATGATTAATTGAACTCACAAACCTTTTTAATTATACTTCAAATATCTTTATACGATGTTCAGTCACATACAAAAGAACAAGGTGATGAAAGTTTATTTAATATATTTAATGCATATTAAAACATTTTTTTCCTTTATAAAATCGAGTAGCAAGTTCGCACGTTAAGTCTCATAACTCGAATATGTTTTCGCTAATTTTTCCGTTTCTTTCCAGCTCGCTATTTAATATCTATTCCTTCTTCGTTTTTTCTTTTGCCTTTTCCGCATTTCCTTTTGTATCGCCGAGATTAATTCGTTCCAGAAGCTGACGAGTACGACGACGCTGACGAAACCCACAGTGAAGATGCCGAGACCGATTCCAACAATATTCACGATGGTTTCTGACATTGACCTTTGATCGGTCGGAAGTGATGGCACGTTATGTCTAAAAAGCAAATTATATTTTTATTGATTAATACTTATTTTATATTATTTAATGTAATATTTATGATTAATTTTCAATTTTGATAGAAAAAGAATGTACCGGTCTTCATGCTCAATGCGATTGGCTTCTGACCAGCTTTGACTGGCGTTGCTGACAATGAGGCCCACAATGAAGATGAGACCGATTCCAACAATACTCGCGATGGTTTCTGACACTGTAGACCTTTGGTCGGTCGGCCGTGGTGGCACGTTATGTCTAAAAAGCAAATTATATTTTTATCGATTAATACTTATTTTATATTATTTAACGTAATATTTATAATTAATTTTTAATTTTGATAGAAAAAGAATGTACCGGTCTTCATGCTTGATGCGATTGGCTTTTGGCTCAGCTGATCTTTGACCGGTCGGCCGTGGTGGCACGTTATGTCTAAAGCAAATCATATTTTTACTGATTAATACTTATTTTATAATATTTAATGTAATATTTATAGTTTTCAATTTTGATAGAAAAAGAATAAGTTATACCGGTCTTCATGCTCTGTAGCACCACATCCATAGAAAGCAAAGACTTCATCTTGGTTTATGGCAATCTTGCATTGTGGACAAATCTGCCTGATCTCTAACCACCGATGCAGACATGGCCAGCTACATTATTATTATTTATATTATTCAAATCATATTAGACGTGCTACGTCATTATCAAATAAATACTTACCAGAACAGATGGCCGCACGTAGTGGTTACTGAATCTTTCACTTTCTCAAAACATATCAAGCATTTACATATGCTTTCATCCTCTTCCTCAATAAAGCCTGCGCAGCACTTAAACGAACGACTTGGACCCGGTTGTTGTTCCGCTGTCATTCTTCGAAAATATCCATATATTCAAAATTTTACATATATTTGATATATTTATTTTAATATTTTTAATTTAACTTACTTAATTTTTAACGAGTTAACTGTTAACTTCAACTAATTATTTTTAAACATATATAATCTTTAATTAAAATAAAATAATAGCATAGTTAGTAGCAGAAAATTCTTTAATTTCCATTCCATATAAAATGCAATTATTTTATAATCTGAATTATCTTGTATATTAGAAAATTATTTAATTTTGTAATATACAGGATGCTTCACATTTTAATAGATAAACTTTGAAAACTTAAAGATTTTTAAGAGAGAAAAAATCGTTGCAATTGCATAAATTCACAATCTTTTTTATCTAGATATTCTACTTTCGGATTCAAAAGATTATGAACTTACACAATTGCAATGACTTTTTTCTTATCTTTTTTTTGGATGTCTTTATACATTTCATAGTTTGTCTATTAATTTGAAGCGTTTTGCATATTTATAGCAACTTGTTTTATATAAACAAATACATTTCACCGTAACATTTCTGTAATCTATCGTAATATTTCTGGAGGCGGACATTTCAATGTTGCTGCAAGCAACTTGTAGTAACATTGTAGAAACATTTCGCAACTTCCATGCAATATTACAATGAGTATCAGGAAAGACCGTGTAATGTTAACTAACAATTGAGAACTTAAAACGCCAACAAAGCTTGGATCTTGGTGCTTCCATATAATATTAGTGTAAATCTTACAATTTTTCGGTTCATATAACACCACGTGGCCGCAAATCGCGTGCATCTCCGTAGCTCCGAACCAAGTAGTATGTAATATTACAATAAATTGCCAAAGGCAATCTAATAAATCGATGCTCACAGCATCAAGTCCTGTAAAATCCCCCTCAACTTCGCAACATTAGATAAATGCTAACTTGCATCTATACAAATCTGTAAAGAATTTATTGCGAAAAATATAACCTCCTGTTCTCAGCCAGGAATCGAATCCGGATCTCCATGTTTGCCGGACGGGCGTCCTATCTTTAGATTGCCTTTGGCAATTTATTGTAATATTACATACTACTTGGTTCGGAGCTACGGAGATGCACGCGATTTGCGGCCACATGGTGTTATATGAACCGAAAAATTGTAAGATTTACACTAATATTATATGGAAGCACCAAGATCCGCTTTGTACCGTTGTTGACGTTTTAAGTTCTCAATATTACAATGTTTCAATGTAAGATTTATGTAATGTTTCTACAATCTTTCGGTGCTGTATGAGTATCTATTACAACCGTATAAGTGTTTCACACACAACGAATAAGATAGGCCAATGCACGATTATACCAGGATTTTGATGCTTTAATTATTTTATTATGTGATTTTACATACGTATTTTATAGCTTTGCGACTAAATTGCGTGCCGTTACTTCTAGATTCAACGTACGCAACTCCCCTGATTGAACAGGACCGTATTATCACGTATTAAATTGCTAATCAATTTAATAAGAACTTGATGCTAATTTGCGTCTAATAAATCCCCCCTCCCCCGCGACTCAAATAATAATTGTTTCAATCAGGGGGGTTGCGTTGAATATGGAAGTAACGGCACGTGTGCAGTTTAGTCGAAGCCTAGATACGTATGTAAAATCACATAATAATTGAAGCACCAAGATCCTGGTATAACGTGCATTGGCCTATCTTATTCGTTATGTATGCAACACTCATACGATTGTAATAGATATATATGTATATATATATATATAAATAATGTTTTTAAAAGATTAACTTTTAATTTAACTTTAGTTAGTTTAATTTTAATGCAACTTTTAACTTAACTAAATTAATTTTATAAGTTATTAACTTTAATTTAATTTAGTTAAAAAAAAATTAACTTACTTTGGTTTTTATTTGCATGACCGTTCTCTTCTTCGCTGTTCTAATTCGCACAATGGCACATAACAGAATGTCCGACTTGAGACTAATTCTGACTCATTCTTTGAGGCCCGTCTCGGTCAATACGTCATATGTCGGGTCATAAGCCGTAAGCCGTAAGAATTAACCAATTACAATCGAATATTCTTCTTACATTCAACTGTGATTGGTCAATTCTTACGACTTACGGTATTGTAGAACAGGCCTTAAGGTCCATCTACAATGAGAGTAGTATATAAATCGTAAGCCGTAAGGGCGAATTTACACCTTGACAGAAAAGCGGAAAACAGAAAAGCAGAAACCAATCAGAATTCGCGCTGGTAGCAGACAGTTTCTGCTTTCTGCTTTTTTTGCTACCAGCGTGAGTTCTGATTGGCTTCTGCTTTTCTATTTTCCGCTTTTCTATCAAGGTGTGAATTCGCCTTAAGAAATTGAACAATCGGAGTCGAATATGAGAAGAATAATCGACTGTGATTGGTCAATTTCTCACGGCTTACAACTTACTACTCTCATTGTAGATAAACCTTTACGGATTACGGCTTACGATTTACTACCCTCATTGTAGATGGACCTTAAGTTCCGAAACACAATAGATGTTGTAAGTCTTAAGCCGTAAGAAATTGACCAATCATAATCTATTATTCTCTTCAAATTCAACTGCAATTGGTCCATTTCTTAAGGCTTACTACATCTACTGTGTTTCGGGACTAAAGCGGCGTCTAAAATAAAACTTAAGACTTAAGATTTAAGGATGTTTGATACCTACAATAGTAGCAAAAAGTTAAAGAACTGAT
>NW_012026793.1:195314-195686 GCF_000956235.1 Wasmannia auropunctata | reverse complement strand
AAAAATGATTTGCTTGAAAACACCGCAAATTTTTTTTTAATGTTTTGTGATTGTTTTTATGCTGTTTGTGTGAAATTATATATACGATATTGAATGCTTAGACCAATGTTTTAAATAAGTTCAATTTTGGTCCATTGAATGTTTAAAAAGGATGTTTCTGGGATGTCCAAAGTAACACTGGACGTTTTTAATACATTCACCCAAAAAAAATGTTCTACTTATAAGCGGGAAATTCTTTTAACCATTTCCTGTAAGAAAAAAGTTTTACATAAAGCATATTCCTCAGCTATAAAGCGTATTTATCTATAAAAAAATGGACCATGCGCTATAATCAAGAATAAATTCTTATAGTAATTCGACATTCTTCTATAT
>NW_012026793.1:182804-195294 GCF_000956235.1 Wasmannia auropunctata | reverse complement strand
GGGCCATGGCACACAAAAAAACTTAAACAGTAAGAGTAACGGGAGTAACGTATAGGCAGTAAAGATCAACATGTTGGATTTGTTACTGCTTACATTATAGCCTTACGTTCTCGAATGTGATTGGTCGCTTACTGCTTACGACTTATTGTTTAAGTTTTTTGGTGTGCCATTAAGGTCCTTAAATTCTCGATTGTGATTGATCGATTCACTTACTGCTAACGTCTTATTGCTTAAGCTTTTCTGTGTGCCATGGCCTTTTTAGCGCTATCTTTGCGTTTGCTAAGCGACGTCTACAATGAGACTTAAGACTTAAGATTTAAGAAAATTGACCAATCACAATCGATTATTCTTCTCACGTGAGATGAACAATCGACTATGATTGTTAATTTTTTTTAAATCTTAAGTCTTAAGTCTTATTGTAGACGCCGCTTTAGATCCGCAAATAACATATATATCGCTCTAAATAGCGCTAATAGCATCTCGACATGCATGCCTAATTGAATTTTTACATAAAATTCCACAGGAACGTTTTGGCCATCTTTTACAGCTACATTTTAACCATCTTTAGTATATTGAGTGGTGTGCAAGGCGCTTATCCGCATAATTTGTGCATCATGCTGCAATCCATTGGCGAGAGTACTAACCACAGTCTTCATGCAAATCAAAATACGTTGTCCAACGCAGCTTCAAAGCTGCATGTTACCAAATAACTGTGTGCATCTTTAATACTGATTTAACGTTAAATTCAACGCATTCAAAGGCAAAATGAAAGGATGTATGCATTAATAAGCTCACCTCAAGATTGCAGCAAACGCAGCGCATCGCAAATATTTTACGTGTGGTACAAATGATAAAATAAGTCAAGCGAGAAAATATAGACAGATAAAATAGGAAAAATTGTTTATTATTTAAATTTATTCGAAAAGAATGGTTTTGCTCAAGTATATGAAATTTAGGTCAGTTACTAAAAATAAATATGTTGAATCATTTAAATAATTATATTGGACGTTTAAGCTGGTTGCTAGAATGTTCAAATCGTTCTGCAGCATATCATCATGCTTGAAAGTGTATGTATAATTGTAATGAATATGTAATTGTTTTATTGATCTAATATGATTACATTATTTTTAGATATGTAATTTAGATATCTAATTTTTATATATTTCAGCATAATCATTTTGTATTGATTTTCTTTTAAAAATATTTCTTGAATAAAATTTGAGATCTAGAGGTTTTCATATATTATATATTATTTTCTTTCTGCGTGGTTAAGAAAGCAATACTCATTTTATCAGAGATTTTTTCAATATATACATGTAACAAATGAATAAGAAAGAAATATGAAATGTTTGGCAGTCATATAATATATTTTAACTAATTAATTTTACTAATATTTTTACTAATTTTTTATTAATACATTAAAATTAATTAATTTAAATTCTTTATAGTGTCTTAAAATGCGCATTAACATCAATATCATTAACACTCAACTATATTTAGTAAAAGTCATCTTAATCTACATTTATGAGTATTTTTGGCTCAAAACTTCTTTTTCGCTGTATTTTTCATAAATTTTAGTGGATTTTATTTAATTTTTTTTTAACAAAACGTGAAACTATCTAGAATCCAAATGTTCTGTAAGCGAAAAAAAGGTTTTGGTAACAATGTTAAATGTTACGTCCAAAAACGCAAACAAGAGTTTTGTAAAAAAGCATGAAGTAGAATGTTTTGTTCTAAAAATCATATTGTTACAAAAAAACCGATAAACAAAACTAAGTTTTAGGAAAAGGAAATCAGAAATTTTAAGAAAAAAATACGTTATAATGTTTGATTTTAAAAAGTATTTTAATTGATGAAATTGAAGTATTTTAAGACATACTTGAAAATTAAAAGGTACCTCTGAAAAGTATGAAAAAAATAATGTTGAACATAATATTAAAAATAATGTTTATTAAGTAAAACTATCTCAACATTTCAAAATAATAAAATATTGATTAAATATGCAAAAGAATTCGTTCTTTTTTACTTTCAATTTTATTTTATACGAAATAAGTACGAGTATACAGTTAGCAGTTATCTCACATTCACACTGTTACTGTTAAAAAGCGTTTTCTATAAATAAAACTATTTTTTTCATTAAAACGTTCAATTACAAATGTTAGTGAAAAACTTACGAATCTACACCATCCGGGTCCAAATGAGCCAATCCAGATTTTTCAAATGTATCGTTTGAACATTCAATGCAAGTAAAATATCGCCGTACAGGGACTGTGCTAGGAAAAGTTCAATATGAATTTAGCTACAGTTGAAAATTTCATTGCGCCAACCATACGGAAATGCCGATTGATTAAAACTTTTTTCGGATTTAAAAGACCCACTGATTTAGTTGATAGTTAAATTGCCTTGTCAATTTAATTTGTGATATTACTATCCCAGTTTCAGTTTAGGATCGCGTTTCAAGACCGAAAGTTAAGCCAGCGCGCAGTTTACAGAACTGGATATGCATATATAAATTCACATTGAAATATTATTAAGCACCGAGATTTAGCGCGGACTGAAAAGGCATTTTCCTTACTTATGTTATTTACACATTGGTCTAATATTACTTATTGTCTAATTAATTTTGTCTAATACTGATAATTTTTATTAAATGTATTTATTCTTTTAACGCGATGTGTGCGTTTTATTTTATTCTAATCTTTCTAGATTTAATTCAAATTTAATGATAACTTAAATTTGTATCATTTTAAATAAGGTAAAATTTGAGATCTAAGAATCATCCGAGCTATGAAAATCGATAAAAATATGTAATAGACTGATAAAAAATTCTACGCAATACACAATATTGGTCAATTTTGTTTCTTTGCAATTTGAAAAATATTGAAATCTCGTTATTTTTTTCGTATCTGCATTTTTAAGTTCAATTTTTAGAACAGGCGTCTATTACACAGATTATCAAGATCAGTAATTTTTTAAATTAAACTCAACACACGTCGTCAGCTTTACAATGTGTCTATATGCGCTGGAGAAGATATAATTTTGGGTTATATGTATATATGTTCCATCGAGTTCTCTCACCGCATTTCCTCCTCATTCCTCATCCCACGCTCGGCTCACCTTCGCCCGAACATCGAAACCTAATTCGTCAGCAGTAATTATAATCTGCTGGTTAAACAGGGTCGAAAGTTGCCGGGTCATTGCACCCTCTTTCGCCCTGGTCCCCGGCTCGGCACGACCCCGGTGGTAACGTAACACGCGCGTGTATCTCTTGTGCGCGGTCCCTTGGAAGTGCCTTTAGATCAAAGTTGACAAACTTGATTCACCTTATTGGGAAGCATCGGCTTTCACCTTGGTATCGGTAGGGGGTTAGTTCGGCGCACGCTTGCAGTACGCTTTGCCAATCTTGGCTAATCAAACTAGGGAGCCGGACATTCCGCCGGAAGTGGCCCGGGGAATCCCCCGACTCGTTTTCTTACCGTCGATGCCTGACGTACAGTTGAACGGCGCGGCATTCTGGAAATTATTGATAGCTGATCGCGTGGCTAGAATTGCGCAAATAAACTTCATTACTGCAGCTCAAATAGTGAAAGTGAACGACGTGGTTGTGTTCTACGTAAAAAAAAAAAACCATTTGCAGTGCAGTTCAGCGCAGTGAGAATCCACTTACATTTTCTGAAGCGAAAATTCTTATCAAAAGGAACAACTCGATGGTATACATCTGATAAAATCAGTTGCGTAATCCCTTCTCTCCCATCATACAGCAAGCCATTAAAGAGCGCGAAGATCGCTAATTAGTAATTAATTAACACCACATTATTTCAATATTAATATCGACATTTTAATATTAATGTCGACAGCTTGAATTATTATACGATAAATTTATTTAAACGCGATAATATCGTTAAGGACAGAAAATCGTGGTTAATAACGAAATAGCAGCGATAATGGAGATAATCATGCGAGACGCGCCGTATGAATGGATAAAAATTCGCGGAGTGCGGATCGACGTGGGAGCGCCGTGTACATTGCAATCACGTCGGTGTCGAGCCGTACCTACACGCTCGCCGTCTGTGCGGGTCGACGGTCGCGGGGGAGGGCGAGGGCGGGGGAGGTCGACGCGCGTGCCGTACACGGCCGTGATATGTTGCCGGCGGGTCAAGTTATTTAATCCCGCCGGTATAAACCATAGCCGGCACGTCCGAAATTTATGCATCCCGGAGCCGCGCCAGAATGCGCGCCGCGTCGCGTCGCGTCGCGTCGTGTCGCGGCCGCGCGCGCGGCGCAACTCGAAATATTCGCGCGCACGTCCTTCCGGAAGGATCGTGTTCCTCGCGTCGCGTCGCGTCGTCATCGGCGCGGACCCAGCTCTCTGGATTCTCTTCCGAAGCGACCGCGAGCGAGGACGGCGCGGCGGCCGCGTCGACCTGTGCGCGGTTTTCTCTCCCGTTAGAATTCTATTCCGCGGATTTACGGAACTCGATATTCCGAGATCGCCCGTCGCTTTTTCCTTTTTTTCTCTTTACTCTTTGGTTTTTTTTTTCCAGCGGCGAACGCGATAAATTCCGTCGCGCGTTGTTCCGATCCACGGCGGTTTGCATAAACAATTCGCAGTCGGCGATCCTTTTTCAGCGCTTGGCCTAATCCGTTATCTGCGGTTATCGTGTACTGAATATCTAACCGGCGCCCGTTTTGTTCGTGTTTGCCGGATAGACTTTTTACGAATTTCTAATTTAGTTAAAGAATTCGCTAACTCAATGAGATTTTGTCACAAGTTAGAATTACTTAATAACAGAAAGTAACGACTCGCGGCTAATCAAGTTCCATGAGCGCAAATGTGGAGGTCTCTTCTCTTCAGTTGATTCTAACATAAGTGGAATTTATTTTATCCTGAAACTCCTAGTTAACCTGGTTGGTCCGAGAAGGTTAGCGATATATCTTAGAATTATCTTATATTTTTCTTTGTTAAGAATTCGTTTCTTATAACACTAACAAGTACAACAAATTTTGATAAATATTTTGTTGCTCTTAACAAGTAATGGATATTTCTTGTAGGGCTATTTACACTAGAAAAGGATATGTACTTTTCAAAATTCCATCACTCCTTTCAATTTTTAGAAATTTTACTTTGAATTTCTTATGTAATAATGTAAATTCATAATATATATTAACATATAGCTTTAATTTAAATATTCTTTTACAATACATATATGAAAATAAATTTGATTTAGTATGAAACTTCTTTTTTATTGTTTAAATACAATTAAACGGATTATAATATTAAAATTTATTGATAACACTTTAATATAAAAAAATTAATTAATTGATGAACTTTTATAAAATTATAGACTTTGGAAACCGCTCAAAATACATTTTGTTTCTAAAAATATGTACATTTTCTGTCATCTCAAATGGATTTTTTTCCTCCAATGTTTAGTGATGTGAGCGACGAGAGAGATGAATGATTTCATCAAGACATCGCTGCGACAAAGTTGACATCAAGAAGAGTGAAATATACAAATGCTGTATAAGAGAGAGTCATCAGCTAAGATTTTATTCTTAAAATAAAAGAAAAAGATTGTAAATTGTTTAAATTTGTAGAGGTTTCTTTAAAAATAAAGTCGTCGATTTCTCAAACTTATTTGTGAGTGATGGAACTTTTTTAACCTTATATTTTTTTCAATAGTTAAAAATACATAAGAATCACCATTCAGGAGTTGAGAAATAAAAACCTTATCATATAAATCAATAGCGTCAATGTAATTTCTACACATTTTCGCCTTTGCGTTTAATGATTCTATATTATTCACAATTACTCCTTTACTTTCCTTAAGATAATTATTCTTTACTTTAAAGTATAGGTACTATAAGTATACTTTATACTTTACTCGTAATATACGTAATTAAGCTTAATATTATACGAATACATTACGAACATATATTGCGAATTTGCGTTACATAAGAAATTCAAAGTTTTTAAAAATTGAAGGAAATTTTTGGAAAGCATCCTTTCTCAGTGTTAAATACCTTTACAAGAAATATTCATTATTTGTTGAAAACAATAAAAAATTTTATTCAAAATTTGTTATTTAGTATATTTAAGAAACGAATTCTTTAAAAAGAATTATAATGTAAGATAATTCGTCTGTTTTCATTTTTCTGTCTTCTGTATTTTTAATACGTACGATAATTTAATTAAAATCGGATCTAGAAAGCGTTCTGTAGCGGAAGTATTTCAGTCCGTAATCCGACAAAACTAATTAAAAAATAGGAACAACAACGACAACGCGCAAGGGACTGTCAGGTAGCGCGCGGTCCAGCGGATTCGTTTGCGTGTCGGTGCATTCCTCATCTAGTTCCTCGGCACGAGCTCCATGCTCTAAAGTCTAAAACCAGGAAAGTGCATTCCTGCAGGGGATGCAGCGACCGCTCGTTGTTGTCGCCTGTGTTGACGTTGCCGCGGGAATTGGACCGGTCATCCGATATCGCAGACGGTATTCTCGAAATTCGAGCGCTCTGTATTAATATTAAATTCCGGACTTGTGCCTAGTGCCGATGATGGTAGTCTCCGCGGAAATTACACGCTCAAACGCGGCCGATAACGCACGGCCATCCGGCATGCTTACTCTGCTTCGTATTTTGCGATTTTTCCGTTGCAATTCGATCAGGTTATTTTTCTTTTTTTGCCAACATTTCGAGATTTGTTGTTGTAAAAAGAGGATATTAAGTTTCGGCTGTTTTTTTTTGTTATGGCTAACATGAAGAATTTCCAAATTATGTGCATTTTTATATGTATATTATATTAAAGGACGATTTAAACGAAATCGAGTGATGTATCGTTTGTCTTGGGAAAACATCGAAAACACGGGAGAAATCATAATAAAAAATATTACTGTCATATTCATCCTATTGCTACTACACGTTTTGTCACGGGAGCAACATGTATTGGGTATTGTGTAAAAATATTGCATAAAAATGAACATATAAAGTTTTTTTTAATTGAAACGTCAGACTTTAATAATTAAAATGATAACAAGAAAATATATGTATTTTTATTTTAAAATAAAGCTTTTAACGTACAAAATAACATTTTTATTATAACATTATTATAAATTAAAAACGTTATAGCATGTACAAAGTAAAAGAAATCATTGGGTATGCCATATCTACAGCTAAGAGTTATTAGATAAAAAAGTTGTTAAATACGAGTAAAAGACCAAGATATCGGGAATTAAGTAACAAAAATAGTACTGTTCAAACGATTATTTTGTATTGGACTTTTCATCGCTCAGCAATCGTTCAAAAATCTTTTTCAAGTTGTACGTATTTAAGTAGCAACAAAGTTCTATAGTTGCTTAATACCGATACCTTGACGTCTTATTCAATAATTTTTTATCAATAACAGCATTAAATTTTTAATAACTTTTATCACGATTTTTTCTCCGCTTAAAAGTAGCCCTATAATATTATATATATGATTTGTAATATCAAAACTACTTCTTCATATGATAGCTGAAAAAAATAATATCATTTTCTCCTCGTGTGTGATCAGCTTTTCTGCGCAACTTTGTAAAATCGAACGACTGTCAGATTCTTGTCCACTTGTGGTATAAATTACAAACGTTTTTGTTCTCTTTTTGGTTATAAAACTTCATGGAAATTTAATGAAGAGTCGAATAAATTTTAAAGTCTGAATACATCAAAGGGATATTATATACATATATATTTGACATAATATGCAGAATATTTTATGCACAAAAATATCTGAGTGAAAGAACTGACTTATTTAATGATCACAGCTGTCGGTAATATTTTGCGTTATTAAAACTCATTCTTTCACGGGCGCAGTCAAATTATTAAAAAATGTCCAAGTCTCAATTTTGTAAATTTATTTTGATGATTAATGATCCGAATATTTTCGGAATTTGCTACGCGCGCACTCGATGTATCGAAATATCGCGCACGACGTATCGATCGCGGTCGTGTTACGGCGATTAAATCAAACGCGATATCCAATCGCGCATTGCCCCTGGCATCGACGAAGTGCGATTAATTTTATAATTCCGCGCTGCGGATAAAACGGCGCGAGGGGGCTCTTTGTGCACGTAAATAAAACGTATTAGCACACCGCACGGCTGTGTAATTCATAAAAATGATTAATGCCGGGCGGGATGGAAGACGCAAAAATATGCGAAATAATGCGCGAAAATAATGTCCCTCCTGCCGACCGTGTTTGCCCGAATTTTCATAACGCCGCGCGCGTATCGACGTTATCGCATATCTTTCCGGCATGTGATGCGTTAGTAATGTCGGATATTAAAAATGGAGCACAATGCCACGTGTGTAGCTAGAATTTAATTTAATCCCCGATCGCCAACCCCTCGTGTGTCAAATCTATAACAACGAGTGAATTTAATAATTTGTATCGCGACACAACCCAGACAGCACACGATGTCCATTGGACGTCCAAATTTCGTTTTTATTTAGTACAAACGTCCATGGACTTAATATGAATGTTTTAAAAACGCACATTATTCGACGTATAAAGTATATTTACATTTGGATGTTTTAAAAATATCCATCTTACATTCCAGATAACACAAAGTCTATAAGCAATGTGTAAGACGTCTTTTAGATATTCTTTTAGATAGTTCTTGCAGCAGCGTATAAAAGACATCTAAAAGACGTCTTATGCGTCAATTTTAAACTTTGTGCTATCTGGGATATTATACCTTCTAAGAATCTTAATTCGTTATAGAACAGTTATAGTTTAGATAGCTCTGCGCATTTTTAATTTAAATATTCGCGGTTTGGCTAATCATATTTTGTTTTGCTTATTTTTTTATTACAAAAAATTATTAATTAGCTTATACAAGCAGACATACAGCTATTTATTTATTTATCAGACATTTGAATGTAATCAATAGAATTGAAAGATAAGGTACGAGACATTATCGCTTTTCTTGATTCAGTGTGTTATACTTATTTGTATTATATCGTCGTCATTTTGATTAATGATCAGGTTTTTATATGTTAATATTTATAAAAATATATATTTTCATCTTTTTGATAATTTTATTGATCTGATCTATCACGGATAATGTAGTCATGAACATCATTAGTCATGGATCATTACGAAGTGTTCTGCAGTTCCCGATCACAAAAGTCGAACAACGTTGGTGGCGGTTATAGCATGGGTGAGACCGTTTAGATTTCGATATAGTTTGCGAAAAATGATTTGCTTGAAAACACCGCAAATTTTTTTTTTAATGTTTTGTGATTGTTTTTATGCTGTTTGTGTGAAATTATATATACGATATTGAATGCTTAGACCAATGTTTTAAATAAGTTCAATTTTGGTCCATTGAATGTTTAAAAAGGATGTTTCTGGGATGTCCAAAGTAACACTGGACGTTTTTAATACATTCTAAAGATGTCTGAGGCTTTAATTAGGATGTTTTAAATACGTACGGAATGTCCAACGTATACATTTTTAATACATTACTGTGCAGTTTGGAAACGACAGTAACAATTGTAAACAACTGAATTAGAGTACGTAAGAAAGAACGTGTACGATTTTGTTTGGCAAAATATCGCGATTATGTTCGATTTCTCCAACACGAATTAATAACGTCAGACTTCCGTTTAATTATTTATCATTGCGGTATAAATCATCGGATTTAATGTGAAACTTCCTAATATTTTAGCAAAAACTTTCCAATTTATTCGATTGATAATTCTATTTTTTGTCCATGTACAAAGAGATTCTTTGATAAATTTAAAATATCTATCGTCATCAAACACGATATTATATCCATCATTTTTAATATTTCGTGCATGTTTAATTACATTACAGTTATCATTACAATATAAATTACTAGAGATTTAATACGAAATTCCGCGTTACTTTAGCGAAGATTTTTCGATTAATTTGATTGATCATTCTATTTTTTATCCGTGAAGAAAGAAATTTCTCAATAAATTTATTACCCTCCGTCATCACACACGTACATATTATATTCCATCATTTTTCTAATATTTCCTTCTTGTTTAAATGGCATTATAAATAATCAATATAAATCACCTTTTATTTAATACAAAATTGCGTTACTTTGACGAAAATTTTTCAATCAATTTAATTAGTCATTCTATTTTTCATTCATGGAGAAAGAGATTCTTTGATAAATTTAAAATTACTCTCCATCACATACATACATATTACGTTCCATCATTTTTAATATTCCTTTCTCGTTTAATTATTTTAATAGAAATCAGAGATTTAAAATATCCCGGTACTTTAGCGAATTTTTCGAGATTAATTCGATTGATCATTTCATTTTTCATCCATAGAAAAATAATTCTTTGATAGATTCGAAAAATACTCGATCATACACACGTCCATTATCTAAATATTTCTTCCCTGTTTAATTACCATATATGCGACATAAACCAAAAGATTTAATATAAAAACTTTAGCGGTTAGTTCAACAAAAACTTTCCGACTGATTTGATCGACAATTTCTGCAGATCTTTCATTCATGCAGAAAAAAAATTTTTTATCAAAGTATTATCCTCCATTACATCCCAGCTCCGGCAGGATATTGCCAGCAGGATATTTAGCAATATTGACAATTCCTTTGGAAGTGCCGATAGAGATAACGGCTTACTTGCGATTAAAGACACTAAATTATTCAAGAAACATTAAGCGGCACGCAAATACGAGTTCGCATTACGCCGTATTACACGATCTAATCGGATGCCATCGTACTACATCAATGCCGAGCGAGCATTAGTCTAGCCGCTGTTCCCGCAGAAATTATACGCGCAAAGGCCGCGAAACGGAATGGCTATCGGCCTATCGTACAAATGCACCCGTCGATACTCCGATTCCTATCTGCGAAGTAATTCACGCAGGCCTGTAATAAATTGGGATATACCGGTGGGTCGCGCGATGTATCATCCCTGTCATTTCTGCGCATCGGGTTTTTTTTTCGCGATCACGAGTCAAAGGGCCGTTGAATCAATTCGCGCGATTTAACTCGTCTCGTTAGCCTGCGGAAAATAAAACTACATGAAAACGATCAAGCTTTTGAACCAGTTCGTTTATTCACCAAAGGAGAGAGAAAGAGAGAACTATTGATTTATTACAATCCATATTATTAGACGCACGGTTTTTTTTATCTTCTTTACTTTTAAATATGTCTGAAGTAGAGTCTTTTTCCTCTTGTTTGGACATTTTTAATTAATACAAACACAGTTTTAATGACATTCGTCAAATATTTATTTATTGTAGAATAAAAGAATGTATTTTAAATAAAAGAATGCTTTTTAAATACTTTGTTATGACGTATAGTATCCCATTTCAGTCATGTAATGATCAGTCAAATAAAGCAGAATGTTTTCGCTAAAGTAGTTTCGGGAAGTTTTATAAATCCGAGATTTATGCCGCAACGATAAATAATTAAACGAAAGTCTGATGTTATTAATTCGTGTTGAAGAAATACAATCGCGATATTTTACAAGATTGTGTGCGGTAGATGACGTGTTTTCTTTGCGTACTTTAATTCAATCGGTAATAGTTTTAGTATCGTTATATCGAGACGTTAAATGGGGACGAGAGTCTTGAGAAATTAGTACTCATGGGTAACGTCGAAGGCAAGAGAGCGCAGGTCAATTCCCAACCAGATGGACGGACCAATTGAAAGAAAATAAAATATCTAAATTCCACACTGCGGTGAGGATAGTCGTCGACAGAAATCGGCGGAGACGGTTTGTACGCTCCCAAGTGATCGCATAAAAAATGAAGGGCATGATTTTCAGTCACAAAAGGCCGACTAGAGAGAGAATATTTTGTTAAGCCACCATTGAATATTGATGACTATTAGAGCCTGGCTTCTAATAATAATGTAATACATATACTGTCTAAATTCTTTTTTATAATAAACGATATTTCTGTAACAGGAAACGCACACGCAGAAAAAGGATTAGCCAATCAAGCTAAAATATAGCTATGGCAGCTAATATGTGTCGTTAAAATAGGGACAGCTAATGCCGTTGCTGCCGAAGTTTAATTTATTACACGAAAAGAACGATTTTGTTGAAAGATCTAAACATTTTGCTAAATATAGATCTAAAAATAATTTTTTGTTGAATCATCAAAATAATTTATTGGAATGTTAAAACTGAGAAGCATTGCTATAAAACGTTTTGATATTCTAGCAATCATGTTGACTTTTGCACCAAATTATTATTTTGATTATTGAACAAAAATTATTTTCAGATCTGGATTCAGCAAAATTGTTCTTTCCATGTAATCATTAAAATGTAGACGCTACAGCAAAAAATATTTGCTGCTACAATCAAATGATATTTAGCCGAATCTACTATGCTATTTTATCTTCGCAATAGAGTAATAATATTTGCAGTATATAGCTTATATACTGCAAAATATAAACGCTAAATACGCTGTAGATGTGCATACGGCAGTGCCACA
>NW_012026793.1:182074-182784 GCF_000956235.1 Wasmannia auropunctata | reverse complement strand
CTGTACTAATATATGCTTTTAAATTCAGTTAATAATTTTTTTTTGCCACAGTGAATGTTTTTTATCTGTAATAGCCAGAACTTAGCAATGACACTAAAGCGGTAGCTTTTTTGTAGCTAAGTTTAATTCAACTATTGAAATTTAGGTACTATTACTAACAATAAGTTATTTTTTTGCGTGCATGCGCTAATTCTTTGCTGTCTAATTGTTAACACACAATATTTTTTGAACATTGTAAGTGACAAGTGAATGACGCATTAAAATAAACGTATTTTATAGACAACTATATATTATTATATCTTTCAATCGATTGCAACGATAACAGATATGTCATTGTATAATATAAATCTAATCCTTGGAAGTTAATATTAATATAAATTTGAAAATATATGTGCGCATTTTATAATATGACCAGGAACTGTACACAATAAAAAAATTTGTATTAAATTAACACATCTTACATGTCTCAAACGATTCACTCAATTTTTTGTGTTAATTTTTTGTGTTAATTGTGTTAACGCAAGATAAATATATTAGAAAGTAATACAAATATTATGTAAAAATTAACACAAAAAATATAACACTTTAATACAATTTGGAAACAAATTGTGGAAACATTATTCTTCAGTAAAATTAACAAGTTTATTTATCTTTTATTCATTTATCTTAGAATTTACGGATTAAAACTACTTTATTTTTATGTTATTTAT
>NW_012026793.1:179707-181888 GCF_000956235.1 Wasmannia auropunctata | reverse complement strand
GGCCAACGTGTAATGGGACTTCGTGATACTGAGTAAACAATGCTTTAAAAATAATTATTCACAGTTAACAAATTTGTGTTAAATTAACACATCTTACATGTCCCAACCGGTCCATTCAAATTTTTGTGTTAATTTAACGCAACGTAAATATGTTAGAAAGTAATACAAAAATTTGAATGAACAGGATAATTTAAGACATGTAAGATGCGTTAATGTAAAAATTAACACAAAAAAATGTAACACTTTAATACAAATTAAAAATAAATTGTGGAAACATTATTTTTCAGTAAAATTAACAAGTTTATTTATCTTTTATTCATTTATCTTAGAATTTACGGATTAAAACTACTTTATTTTTATGTTATTTATTCACTTATTGTTAATTATAAATTGTATTATTTTGATGCTGAGAAATATTGTATATCAATTTAACACAAAATATTTAAATAACATAATAACATTATATTGATTTAACAAGCAAACATGTTAAAAATTCGACACAAAATTTTAACAAGAACGTGAGTGGACCGTTTCTGAACATAAATACAAAAACATTTTTTACTGTTTATGTATTAAAAGTTACAGAAGCGAAATTATCTCTTCTACCTTTAAGGATTTTTTTATTTGAAGAATTTTGTAAGCTTGCACGAAAACACAAAATAGATTGTGTGTTTGAATTTTCTTTCTTCAATTTCAAATCTTGAATAAAAGTACTGTATTTTACTGTTACTGTATTTTTGAATAAAAGTACTGTATATTAATTCTATCACATCGCGGCTATCTGAAATTATACAATCCTAACTTAATGTTAAACACACTTTCCTTTGAAAAAATATAAGTTTTGCATGCCGCAATAGATTGCACATAAATCTCAAGTGCTCTTAGGAGCAGCAAGTTCGCGAGATGTAAATAATTCCGCTGTTGCGTATTTGTAAACACGAATATCTTCAAAGTAAAGAATACGCGGAGGACTCTCAGGGCGGAGAGACAGACAGATAGACAGACCGTATACCCGGGTTTTCCCCGAGACGTCTTCCCGCCGAGGAGCTATACCGGGTTTGCGCGGATCGTCTCGCTTTTCTTGCGAGTCGAGTGGCGTAACGCCAGAGAGCACGTACTAAGAAGTACATCCCGCGCGATAATAACGACGTCGTTAGGCGGCTGGACCACTTCATCTCACAATGACCCCGCCGTGGAACGCGAGAGCGCAAGAGTCCGGGGAATATGCGCGGTCCGCGGAATTCGCGAAACACCCAGGGTGTCTCGAGAGAATGCGTGCGGACACCTAAGGGAAGGGGGGGGGAGGCAAATAATGTCACTGTAAATTTCTCCTTTTTCCAGCGTCTATTTTTACTACTCGTTAGGGGAGAGTTGCCAAATACATACCACTTAAGATATTTTTGGTTATATTTCACATTTGGTACTATTTAGAATGCAAACAAACGTTGGAAATTGTAGCTTGATGTTCAAGACATCAAATATTACATGTTAAATCTTTCACTAATAGCAAATTAATTTGTTCTAAGCTTTTTTATAACATGCTGTCAAAAGCACGATTCAGCAAACCGGTCGCCTAAATCGTATCTGTGAGTTTTATTAACAGTATCTCCTTCTAAACTATTGAATTTATGAATGAAAATAATTAAAAACACAAGATTGAGAAAAGAATCTTGAATTAATATCTACTTTAATTGTAATTTATCAAAGAATATAGCTGTTTTGCTTACACTCGATGACGGTTTTTTCCTCTACAGACTTGCTACAGAACAACTTCGATCGTGTTAAAATAAATATAATGTTAATTATGTCATGTGATCTAAAGATAAAAATACATTAGTGTTCCTAAATTGTACCGATATAAGATATGTACAATATAAGAACTCTTGCTGGTTAATTTAGGTACGATTTAGGAAACTTGACAGAGATGATAAAAATATTAATATAATTTTTATAATAATTGTAAATATGTATATACAATAAATAAAATGAGTAAAATATGCTATCATAAACTTTCTTTTAAGAAAAAATAACGATTCAATTAAAAATTGCATGGTTACATTAGTATCAGCTATATAAATTGATCAAAAATTTACATCAATTGTATCTGATTTTTTAAATGTTGATAGCATGCGCAAACAAGATGTAACCTGTTCATTTTTTGTCTATCTCACACATTTCTTA
>NW_012026793.1:173046-179687 GCF_000956235.1 Wasmannia auropunctata | reverse complement strand
TTGGAATATTAAAACTGATAAGTATTGCTATAAAACGTTTTGATATTCTAGCAATTATTTTGACTTTCCCACAAAATTATTTTAATTATTAAACAAAAATTATATTCAGATCTGAATTCAGCAAAATTTTTCTTTCCGTGTTTACTTTATATTTTTGTAACTATATGTTGCTTCTATTAAGTGGAGCTATAAAATATTGAAGAGGTACGCTTTATGAGACCGGTACGCATTCGGCAATTTTCCCCTAATAGAAAGACAGTTCTCAAGCATCTAATCATCTTCTGAAAAAGCCGTAGAAATCAAAAGTCAAATATAGCTAGCGGAGAAGTTTAAAATTTTGCACACGTGAAAATAAGATCAAACCTGGATCTTTTTTTTGATAATTGAAGTTATATTTTTTTAATTGCTGAATCGTTGAATGAGATCTAACCTATTCTATGTCATACGGTACCTTTTTCCTCTGTTTTGATATAATTCCTATGCTTGTATATTAATTTTATTTCTCTCACAGTAAAGTTTTAAAGGAAAAAGTACATAGCTCCCGGGGCAAATAACGATAATTTTTAGTTGAGTAAATAATGACAAGACAAAAAGCTTTTTTAATATTTGAATATGGTTTTTCTAATTCATTTGGGATAAATGTAAGATTAGTTACAGGGCAAGATCCAGAATAAATGTGATTTTAAATAAGAAATACTAGCAAATAATGTTACTATTATTATTTATATGTAAATAAAAATTTACATATTTCAAAGTATAGACATTAATATAAATTATCTTATTTAATCAAAATATCAAAAGAAAGATTGATTAAGAGTTAAAAATTATGTATTTTGTAATTATCCCATAGGGTGTCACTATTTATCCATAAAGTGAGACAAATAGTGAAAAATGTAAGTTTCAGTTTTTATGAAAATCTAGCATGTATACATGACTTATGGAAACTCTAATTAAGTTTTTTGTATATTTGAAAGTGGAAAGTACTCTTTTAGTGAAAAATCATATCTTGTAAACTTGAAATTAGCTTGTAGAAGAGAGAGGACAAAATCCGTCACTATTTGTCGCCCCTCCCTCCTTTTCCCTTACTTACTTCACACGTAGATCATTATTGTACCTTCGGCGAGACGCCATTCGCGGGGAAATCCAATCCCCCGGATGCATCAGCCAGCGCAAGACGACGATCCTCCCGTCAAAAGCGAGTTACGAAATCCTCTTTAAGCCGGCAACCGTCGCGTCGCGAAGCGCGGCGCGCCATTGATAACGGCTTGCCGCACAATTTGCCGGGGACACGGAGCCGGCGACGCGAGAAACCAAACAATCGATTCACCCGGTAGCGTCTTAGAGCAGCGACGTCGGGCATATTTGTGCTCGCTCGAGCGTGAGCGAGCATTGTTGCACGTTGAACGCAATAACAAGCTGCATTAGAGTACCCTGCACCCACCCGCTCCGCAGTGTCGCCCGCGCTTCATTCCGCCGAGGAGCGTGTACAATAATATCTTCTATATATAATACACCTTCCAAGAAACACTGGAGTTGTTCTATTAGATATCAATCGTCGAGTCTTCTGTTTGTTTTCGGAATATTTCCTTTATATCTTCCATCTTCGTTAAAAGCTTCATGGCTTATAATCTAATTGGAACGACGATTGAAACGTGGAAGATTGTACAGCCTCGGCCACAAGTACAAAGCGCCCTCAATTTGTTGCATTTTCTTGAAAGAGGCGGTAAGAAAAGCTAAAGCAGAGCCAACAAAATATATTAAAATTGTCGTAAAAATAAAAATTATAATATTTATTAATATAATTGTTTTTTAATTTGTTTTTCGTTAGAATATATGTAGAACGTTTACGTAAAATTTCTGAGTGTTTAGAGACTGCAATTAACAAATTATATTTTTTCGCAATGTCTATATCAATATACTTATATAATCTTTATAAAGATTTTTATGTGTCTTTAAAAAAGAAATTGTCACGTTAGAACAGTGTTGAGAAATTATTAGTTCATTCGTTGAAATTATTTTATTCTTTGAATTGCTATCTTTCCGACCTTAAAAATTGGATTATTTATTTTTTGACAATTTCGTTATTTTCTCGCAATTAATCTTATAATCTTTCTTGTTTCAGATAAAGAAAAACATAGGGAAACATTACCATAAGTATACGTAAAATGGCTTATGATCATTCAGGCTTTCTTCTGAATAAATAAATGCTTAGATATTAGGAAGATGAATTGTTTCTAGAGGTACAAAAAAATTTGTCAAGAATTTGGAGAATGTCATCAAGAACGTCTTTTAAAATCACAAAAAAAAATTGTGGCCAAACATGTATTACAATTTTCACTGTGAAGAGAATATTAAATGACCAAAAGGGTCGTATATTATGTCAGCGTTATATTATACGAGCGTAATTTTTTATGCCGCCGTATTATAGGAGGCACGCTCTTTTCACTCACGTTCGATTACTCTCAATTCGTCCTTTTTCAAAAAAACTCGATGCACAAACCGTCAAAACCATCAGTAAGCTAGTGAAGCCGGCGCCGTTACTTCGTTAGCGATATTAAATGAGTTACTCCGCTATTCATGTTAAACTTCGTTTACGTTAATTTAGCAAGAGGACGCTTTTACGAGTATTCCGACGAATATTCGATAAATTTTGCAATTCGCGGCCGCTCGCGGTGATGCTGCAAATAATAATACCGCCGTCGCAGTGTCATTCGTCGCGCGGTTCGTGGGGTACAGAGTGTCCTAAAATTATCGACCGCCCTTCCAGTCACGAATTCCGTGCGTTGCAAATGTAACAGACCCGCGCAGAAAATGATATTTTCCATAAAAAGTTGAAGAAAAAACGATATAAAACACGCCAAGAAACAATAAATTCGAAATTAATCAAGATTAAGAGATGAGAGACTTTATCAATAATTTTGTTCAATATATTTACATAATATCTGTTTTAATCATATTTTAATATAGTCTTTATTTTTAGTTCTTAAATGTAAAAAAACATGCTCGTGAATTGGAAGATTTTTAACAAAATAAATCTCCCTTTTCCCCCACTCTTTTACCCGAATATTAAATCCGAATATTAATATAAATAATTGGAAGCTTTGTATGTTAAAAAGCTAACAGAAACGTGTAAGCGATGATATTTTCAACGAGTGCAAATGAACTACATCAAAGAACTTGCGGCCGCGAGGAAGAGCGACGGTTCTGGGGCATCCTGTATGCATGTAGATGCAATTTTGAGCTGTACACTGGTAATTAGGCAACCGCAATTAATCACACGCGCATCAAATATTTGCACGAGCAGGAAACCGCGCTTTATATACAAACATACTGCAATTTATCATGTTCCGCTCTCACGCCGGATTACGTCGCTGGCCTGATGAACTTTTTCAGTAGTCGAGAGGAGCGACGCGAAAGTGCAAAAATATCCTGTGTATAACAGGAAAACTCTTTAAATCTATATTTATGTATATTATCGCAAAATGGAATTTGCTATTTTATGATTGTGATGTGTTAAAAATATTGTTACTACACTTTCATTACATGTAGCATGATATTATATATATTATACAGGGTACGTCTTCGATCACCCGCAATCGGAACACGCTACCAGATTAAGCGTTTTATCCCGAATTTATCGAGCCTAATAATTTGTTGATCCGCAGTGTAGTTAATTAGTAAACTATTTTTTAAAATTAATAAATTTTTTTAAATTAATTTTATAATAAATAACAATAATTTCTTACAATATTAGTAATATATAGAATACTTTGAAACACAGTAAATGACACAGATCAAAAATTTTTAACAATCTCAGATTTACAATTAGTGTCACACTGCAGTCAGATTAAGTATTTTATCCCGAATCTATCGAATACTAAGTCTGAGATCGTTAAAAATTTTTGATCTGTGTCATTTACTATGTGTTTCAAAGTATTCTATATATTATTAACATTGTAAGAAATTATTGTTATTTATTATAAAATTAATTTTAAAAAATAGTTTATTAATTATCTACGCTGCAAATTAACAAATTATTAGGGTTTATATATTCGGGATAAAACGCTTAATCTGGTAGTGTGTTCCAATTGCGAGTGATCGGAGACACCCTGTATATATAATATAATATATGTATATGAAAAAATTATTATTATTTATTTTACGAAATTATTATTAAATGCACGTATTAGATATATTTAAAATTCAAGTATTCAGAATTACAAGTGTTATTTTATCAACCATATATATATCTTATACTACATAATATATATTATATTATTTGTTATACAGTTGAACATCGATAACTCAAATCTCAAGAGAAAAACCCTTCGAGTTATAGATTTTTTGACTTATCGATATTCGAGTAAAAGAGGATTAAAATACGAAAATTCGACTTACGGAGGTTTTGTACGAGAGTTTATAATTTTCCCATTGGCTTTTAAAGGAAAAAAAAAAATCAACATTTGACAGTAAATTATTTTTTGCATACATATAATAAATGTAATCATAAAACAAAATACCAGGCTATTGCTCATGGTTACATATAGCTACAACTTCGAATTATAGAGGCAGCGACAATAGAAGTTCGACTTGTAGAGGTGAACTTCGATTTGTTGAGGTCTAGCTACTTTAAATTCGAGTTGCAAAAGTAAAATAATACATCTAAATATCTGACAAATAATTCGAGTTAATGTATAAGTTTTATTTTGATTTATAGAAATTTTCCGCAGTGGAACGGAAGGGAATGAACAAAATTTTCGTCTTATAGAGGTTTCCGAGTTGTAGAGAGTCGAGCTATCGAGGTTCGACTATATTATATAAGAAATATATATTGTATATTATGCCATGTACTGTATATAATATGATATACATCATGTATACACTATACATATGTATATGAATAAAATATGCTATACATTATATTATGCTATGCATTTTTAAAATATACATAAATTATACTATTTTAATATGAGATTAATTTTATCAGCTAATTAGTATCATTCGCAATATCACGCAAGCAAAATATCAACTTGTTGATTTGAATGCTCAAGAGTATCATGTTAATTTTCGAAATTAAATGTATTTGAATCATGAGGTAATAATGCAAATTGTATTATCAAGCTGTATAGCAGTAATGCAACACCGAAATTTGTTTAGCATCAGAACAATGGATGTTATTGTGGCAAAGGAACGCAGTTGCGGTTGTTTGGGGTGTCCTTCTGACAATTAGGCGCGGCAACATGCGTGCGTTAGTCCGCGATATATTCCACGTTTGTCTGGGACTTCGCTGTGTGCACTATACGCACCCCCCGTCGCGCAATTTTCCCAATTGCCCCGAGGAGACCGCGAGCGATCGGCGGTAAGTATACGCGCGCTCATTCGCGCCTCATTAATTCGCTCCGTCTCCATTTACGCCTTCCAGCCACCTCTCCCGTTAATCATTGCGCGAACTTTCGAATCGACGCCACGCCTGCTGATTCCCGCGGTCTATTTGGTCTATTTTCGTCTCCGCGACAGAGATCTGGTTGCGAGATGCGAGCTGCTTTAGAAAAAGTCGTTCCTCCCTCGGCCAACAGATAAAAAAAATATATATATATATATCACGAAGAAACTCCCAGTAGAAAATTTGTTGAGATAAATTCAAATTGTTGTGCAAACCCAGAGTAATTATTTATAAATAATTTAAACGTAAATAATTTAGTTGGAGAATTTTGAACCTTTATTTAAACAGATAATTACTTTTTCCGACTCTGAAAAAAAGTTTCTCGTGGCGGAATTTTAAAATTTATTCGGAATACTTCGTCTCTCCATTTTTTTTTGCGCTTGAAAACAACAGGCATTTTTTACGCGGACGTGATAATGTGATTACGACAGGTCCTTTCAGTCTAATTTCGAATTTATTTAAGCGACGTTAGTTACTCTTTTTTTTTTTTTCAATCGCGATTAAAAATCGGGAAAGAATCCCCGCGGTGAAGCATTAATTGAAGAATATTGCGACGATAACGTTTAATCTTTATCCAGATGAGGCAAGTTGCGGCGTCGAGATTGCATATTTTATTTCGCCACGGCCGCTGCGAGAAATTACGCTATTATTGAAGCAAACAGAAAGCGGCCGTGTCTCACACCGCGGGCCGGTTAATTTAATTATGGTCATTACCAGCCGTGGCGGCCAACTTTGCGCGAGTTATTATAAGCCAGCACAACTTGCATTGTAAATTATTAACGGCTCTCCGCCGGGCATAGCTGGGGATCGCCAATATACATATATGTGTTTGGCTTAGAATAATTTGGCGGCGCTCGATAGCGGCGGTCGGTTCCGCGGCATTCCTTGAATAGAGCGGGCACTTTATTAAGGGAGCGAGCCGCGGGGGGTGGGGGAGAGTGGCGCGATTCAAATAAGTTCGAAAGGAACGTCGCGGTTCGTCCGCGGGCTACGAGAAGGGAAGGAGATTGAAGGACAGAGGGGAGGGGGGAGAGTGGCGACGGTTCTTCGGCGGACGTGGGTTTATTCAAATTGAACGCGACGCAGAGACGGAATGTCTGCGGCGCGTGCCCGCGGGTTGTCAACTTTCCATTTTAAGTTTGCTGACGTATTGAGTCGAAGTTCGCGGCCACGGTACTTCCGGAACTAGTCCACCGTC
>NW_012026793.1:155823-173026 GCF_000956235.1 Wasmannia auropunctata | reverse complement strand
CCGAGGGAGGGAGGAGGTAGGGAGGGAGGGAGGGGTCCTCGCGTCGCGACAGGTAAAATATTGTTCCGTTACCCCGGCGCCCGCATTGATTCCGCAGATATTGCGGTGGTGCGCCCGGACGACTGGAAAACATAAATAACAATGACGCGGAAGTGCGCAGATCAGTGAATAATGAAAAAAAGAAATGTTATCAACGAGGAGCGATCATTTATCCGAGCCATTTATTTCTTCTAAAGTTTCATATTTTTGGTTCATCGATTCAGCAACCATTTAACAATGTGACATTTTCTATCAGTGTGTATATTATTTATTTTAAGATAAATCGAGAATTTATATACATACATCTCAATATGTAAATATTGAAATTTCGAAATTGATGTTTGTATATTCGAGATGTGCGTAAACTTTTAAAAAATTTTCATTTCAAGCGCTCTCAATCTTCCTGTAATAATATTTTGCGTTCTGTTAAATTATTACATATTATAGTAAAATATTCGACATTTCTCACCACGCTGGTCAACTCTTTTTCTCTTTCGTGCAAAATTATGATTAAATAGAGGAGACCGGGGCTTGTTGATAAACTGACATTCCGTTTATGTATTTATGGAGATAGAAACAAATAATGAAAAAGTTATCGCAAAATATCTCATTTATAATATAAATAAACATACTTTTCTCAAAGTTTTATTTAAATCAAGCAAGAACTACGATAAAAAAAAAAGTTAAAATCTGAGATCCGAGAGGAGACAAGTAAATTTTTGAGCATTTTAAAATTTCGTATTAATGTTCTCTTCAGTTTCAGATTAAACACAGATTAAATCTAACAAATAACGATAATACATTATAATATTTTATAACATAATATATTATTAATATATTATAACATTATAATATATATAACGATAATATATTAGTTAAAAGAGAAGTTTCTGTTATTGTACGACATTATTTTGAGTAATAATAATAATTTGTTATAATAATGATTGAAATCAAACATGTGTAAGAATAAACTATGACCCATTTAGGGCAAGCTTGGCATGTCGTAAGAAGTGTGTGACTATTTAATTATATACAACTTAAATATGACACAAAACGCTGCAGTATATTTAATATTTCTATAGTGGAGCAAGCTACATCTAAAATAATTTACATTTATTTTGCTATAACGACATTTTGTTTAATTATTACAAAATAACTTAAAAAAATACAATTTTTATCGAGAAGTACATATTTGCAGCGATCGTTTTTTTTAATTTTCATTACGTTTTCATTAATTTAATATGGACTTTGTCGCATATAGGCAGCTTAAACCGTATATATATATATATATATATATATGTATCAATTTTACCTCAATATCGGGGCTGCAACGCAGCATGTTCGTATTTCTCGCTACAAAGAAACTATACAGCATATACAGAATCGTCGACCCGGCGTGAAAATGTAGCTATAGAGAAAAGGTAAAAAGTCGAATGCCGAAATTGTGGAAACTGTGCCAACGAGCCGGCGGTCTCCCCAGCTGTTTAGTATAGCGTTAAAGTAACGCGCGTATAAAAAGGGCTATGCTAAAACGCTATACTTTATCCGTGTCGGCGTTTATAAATAAACCGTTTAAAGATGGAAATCATTACAATTATGCCGCACCCTTGATATTTAATCACGAGCCCTTTTTCGTCACGCCTGAAAGATTGCGGGCCGGTGAATTCCACGACCGCAACGCGCGGCGGAAATTCAGTCGCGCGCGGGTCCGCGTCGACAGTTTTCCCTCGCGGCCTTTATAATAAAGCCTTAATCTCCGCTCCGCGCTGTACGGCGTTTTTAATGAACGCGCTCGCGCCTCAAAGCGTTTATGGGATATATATATGGAAATTTTTTAAATCCGCTTGTTTGGCGTGCGCGGCGCCGCGATTTCTGCCCCCTTCTCTCTTTCTTCACCCCACCACCCTCTTTCCCGCGGGGCAGCGCGGATTAACATTTATTAAAAACATAAATTATGCACATTGAACGAAGCGCGCGGGAAAGAGCGCTCGCGACTCTTTCCGAGCTTTTAACCGCGCTAAAAATTATTATAAGGAGACGGCGAGAGTAAAGGAATTTTTATTATCCCTCTAAAAGCTCTCGCAGTTTCTTTCTTTTTTATCCTACACAACGCGCGTGGCGCGCGCGCCGAGCTCCCTTTTCCTTTTAAGCGCTATATTTTAAGAGCATTTTTCGGGGTGCTCTCGCCGAAGGAGAGAAGCCGTGAAGTAGCGCGAGGCGGAGTTTGCGAGAGCGCATCGGCGACTGGAATTATTATTATAATCGAACGCGCTGGATTCTCCCGCCGACGACTTTTAATGGAGTCACGCGTTGTCGTTTGAAACTTTGAGTGCCCTCTTACGGGGGCGGGGAAGGGGGAGGGAGGGGGAGAGGTCTTTCTTGCAGATTGCGACATGACGAGAATAACGAGAATTACAAAGTAATCTGTGAGCGGCGACTTGCACGAAAGGGATGAGTCAACGACACGGTCGGGATTCTTCTTGCGAAGTCACGAAGTCGCGCCGCTAAGCGGATATACTCGTATAGCTCGGATACGTTCGCGCGCTTGTATTTGCTCACGTACATGAGAATATTCCGTAATATCCTTGCCCGCTCCAATTTTAATTTTAAGAATAAGAAGGAAAATTTTTTCAACCATACCATGTCTGTAACATTTCTCAGTTTTCATAGCTTTTCAGGTCTCAAAGTAAAGGAGGAGGAAGGGGAGAGGGGAGGGAGGGATAATGAGCGAATTAATTTACTGGAATAAATTCAACAGCAGGGGCTCAAATTATTTCTTTTATCTTAATTGTACTTTTATAAAATTTCCACTTAAAGTGAGGAAGGAGAGGCGAGATTTGACATCGGTTATTGAAATACGTAATTAACACCACGGTATTTGGAAAATTGGTATAACTCGGACTGCAGGCTCCGGTAAGCGTGACTTTTCCTCGGATTCCCTCGCGGCTTTCTATATCAGGAGTAAAAGCTGTGAATCAATCCGTGCCGAGGTTGTGGATTCCGAGGAAATTCCTCGCCGGTATTTCGGAAGCGCCGCGCGACGTAAACCCTCCGAAAATCCGTTTGAGGTCTGGACCAGGGAGGGGAAGGTCCAGGCGTAGCTCAATATATAAATCGGAGTCCGACGAGGCGCGCCGGCCGGTTGGCGACTCTCCCGCCTCTACCATCGGTATCCTCCGTGTCCATCTCTCTCTCTCTCTCTCTCTCTCTCTCTCTCTCTCTCTCTTTCTCTCTCTTCCGTCTCTCCCGCCCTCTCCCGTTTTCCCGAGACACGTAATTACGAGGCGTTAGGTGAAGGACTTACGAGCCCGTGGGCCCCTCAACCCTCTGTAACTGCTCGGTGATCCTCTCTCCCTCCCGTCCTTCGCGCACCCTTCGCGAAAAGAGCACGCGCAATGAAGGAGAGAAATGTTGAAGGTTCCGAGAAGAGCGCTTGCCGCTTCTTAAAGCGGGATTCTCTTGCGGGTGGCTGCCCGTAAAAGGCAACGTTGGCCTAAGGATGGATAAATGGCCGAGAGGGTAATCACTTTCGGAAGGTCCGAAACGCGAGGATAACGGAGAAGGCAAGTGATTGGCGTATCGAGATTCTCTTGCCGCTGCAATTTCGAGTATTTAACTTCTATAAATGTAATCGTAGATTGCACCGAAAAAAAAAAACGAATAAAATGTTATACACGGAGAGAATTTTATTTTAAAATTTACCCTGAAAATCATGTTAATCGTGGGACAACATATTATTTTGACGAATTTTACATGATTTTCACTATTTTTTCAAATATATTGGAGACCGGGGCTGGTTGATACAGGGAGCACGTTGATACATTCAAAATTGCTGCAAAATGACAAACGGTAATATTATAAAAAATATAGTATTTCCACAAAAACATTGCAATCATGCTGCAATAAGATATTTTGGACTGAATAGCATATTTTCAGAAATAAAAAATAATTTCAGTTTTTAATAGCCAAAAGTAAAATAAATCAGTAATATATTAAATGTTATATATCTGCTTATTATATTATAGTTCGAACTGTTTTTTTAGAAACTTTACTTTATAAGTAATAACTTACAGTTATATTAACGTCTTAAAATATATTTATTGTTTAAGCAATAATTAAAATGTGTAAATATGGTAAGTCGGGACTGATTATGACATATGTTGTTATAGTATTGTATTATTATTTTCAATCGAAACAAATTTAAAATAGTTAGATTTCTGTAGTCTTTTCTTAGTGCAATCTTATATTTATATTTTTTTCCACTGTGATTTATGTAAGAGAAAGACTGATAAACATTTATGTTTATATTATTAATGTTACATTAATGTGTATATTTTATTTGAAAATTATAAATAAAGTTATGTTATGCACAATTTCTTTTATTTCCTTCAATTAAATGCATCATATTTTGAAATCTGGATGTGTAACGACTGATTCTAGTAATTGTAACAATTGACCTCGCATATGGGGCCGATTGTTACAAGTTGCATCACTTTACATTTTTCATTAATACAACAAAATTAATAACATTATTAAATTATAAAAATAATTTCTATGTTGTTGAAGCATGTGGCTATTAAAAAATATCTTTGCGGTATTTATTTCATTTATTAATTACATGTAAAAAAATCTTGAAAAAAACTGTATCAACCAGCTCCGGTCTCTCCTATGTACTACAACAAATTTATTGTTGTGCACAATAAAATTTATTGTAGTGTACAGTAAAATTTGTCGAAATGCTATGCCATCCTACGATTAACAACAATATCAGGGTAAATTTAAAAAAAAAATTCTCTCTGTGTACGCGTATTTACAATTCGCAGATACACGAACACGCACGCGCACACGCAAGCGAAATTTTTTTTTACAAAATACTTAATGTGCAATCCTAAGAGCTATCCTTCGTACTTTCTACTTTAAAAAGTACAATACAGAGAGAAAGAGAGAGAAAGGTACATAGAAAATAAAAAAAAAATAGGCTTTTCATTTCCGTGCCATATTTTTTTTTCACTTCAATTCTGATCCTTCCACGTTTTTTCTATTTTCCACGCGTTCGCGCTTTTCCCCGCGTGCAGGAATTTCCAAACGTTACAACTCGCGTCGGTCCGCAATCGAAATAATTTTTCCATGCAGCAACAACGGCGCGTACAACGACGCCGGGCCCCGCGCTTTCTCTCCGGGAGGGTGGAGGGAGGTTTGCGCGACGCTTCTGTTTAGGGAAACGACGCGCACAAACAGGACCGAGAATAATCGTCTTTGGCCTCGCGCACGCTGAGGAGAGGAGGGAAAGAGGGGGTGGGGGGGGGGGGGAAGTAGGGAAGACGCGGCAGCTTCTCACCCGCGGCTCGAAACAATCGCAACTATGCCCCAACAATTTATAATTCCGCGCTGCCGCATCCTCCACCCGCGCGTCGAGCGTCTCCCACACCCGTGGCATGGCAGCCCCGGGATCGCGCGCCCTGTGTGCACAGCGCATAGTGCACAGTTAAATGTTATTACTTCAGTCGTTGCAGATAATTTCCCTCGGTTTGTCCGCCGGGGCGAATTCCGTTCCACTCGGCCTCCCCCCCCCCCCCCTCCCGCGTTTGCACGAGGGACGAGGTCGTCAACTCGCGGAGTTCGCTGCTGCATGAATGCTGCTATAGGGGCAGAAATAACGCCGCTTTTGCGCGAAGTCAGCAACGCGAGCCAAGTAGTTAGCCACCTCCTTACCTCTACCGGAGAAATGCGAGAGACGATGGAGCAGGAAAAATAACTAATTGTTGTTAGAGAAGAGTCGAAATTAAACGTTGTATTTTATTAATATATACTGATAAAAACGTATGTTCAGATAATTAATGAGGCAGAAATTCTTAATACTTCTATTTGTGACTTGTTTCTGCATAAAATTAAAAACTAAAAGCAATTAATTCTACAAATGCGAAAATAACACTCTTATTTTATTTCCTTTTATAAATGCGTAGTTGAAATAACATAGGACATATTATTGTCAAATTGTTTTACATGCTTGTAATTTCGTTAAACTTTTATATGTATTTTCCCCTTTCTTATTTTTGTCGGTTTTAGGGCTCATTTTCACAGACGTTTATTTTTTTGCTTATCTTGTGAAAATGTTAAATATTACAAAATTTCAAACAGTATTATAAAAAACTGCTATATTATTTTATAAACGATACTTTCTAATTCATATTTATGTTATCAAAGTTTTATTTTTAGCTTTTACTTTAAAAAATATAATTCGAAAACAAAGTGATAACGATGGCTTTTCTCTACTATTATCTATATATAATGAAGATAGAAAAAAAATAATTTTTGTAGAAATACATGAAATTATCTTAATAATATTTCTGCATTGTTAATATTTCTTATGTTTCTGTCAAATTTCTGAAAAATATTAATCCAAGATAGTGTTTCTGTTTAAAATATATTAAAAAAAAAAACGCAAAAAGACCAAATGTCATAAAAAGAAGTAAAATTAAAATGTTTTTTTTTTTCAAGTATATTTAAGTATATTTAGATTAATAAAGAATATCTGGTAGTTGAGCAAAACGAACTAACTCGACATAACAAATAACAATTAAGGGCAAATTTAGATGATAAACGAAATTTCCAGCAGCTTACTTGACATGCTCGTATGCACTTTCTCGTATAATGCATGTTATAAAGAGAGATTTATTATATATTAATTTATTAAAATATGTTTTTTGTAATTTTATTAGAGGAAATTATTCGGCATTTATTATTGATAAATAATACATACCATACAGTAAAAAAAATTTATGATTAATAAACATATTTTCTGAGATAGAAACCATTTCATATATAATGACAAACTTTCACAAAAACTGCATTGTAAAATACATTGTTATAATTGAAATAAAAAGAGTTAATACTCCGAGAGAGAGAGAGAGAGAGAGAGAGAGAGAGAGAGAGAGAACAAGATCGGTGGAAAAATCGACGTTGTCGAGTCGAGCAGTGTGCGATTCAACTGGCGCGGAAATTGCGCGCGCGGAACGATTAACGGTCTCGCGAAAGGGCGAGGGAGATGCGAGGCGGAAAGGAGGGGGGAGGGGGAGAGGGGAGAAGGAGGAAGCCGCTTGCGTTTCTTCGCCGACGGGCGCGGAAGGTAGTGGTTTGCGTTAAAGCTCGTGCGATCTCTCTGCGTTTGTACGCGCCACAAAAGGTTTGACGGTTAGGCATGCGTGCGCGCGTGCTGCGCTCCCGGCCCGGGAGGGTTAATGCACCGAGAAGCGCATTACCGAGGAGTGCCTTACCGGTGAGGGAAGTGCGAGAGCGAGTGCAAGACCAGCAGTCACCCCCTCCCCCCCCACCCGATGCAACGCTCCTCCGCCTGATGCAGCCGAGGGTCCGAAAGGGGAGATGAAAATGTCGGCGAGAGCTAAAAAGCAGAGGATCATCCCTTCGCTCGGTGCTCCGCCGCGGCTGATGCGGAGGAAAACGTCCACCGCGATTTTTCTCGGCCGAACATTTTACGTTCATTGAATATATATACTTAAATTTTTTTTTGCTCTTCTGTTGCATGAGAAATATTTTAAAATATTGTCCCTCCGCGCGCGTAGGAGTCGCTTTTCGATGTGTGGTCCGTCCGACGTGGGTCACAAATTTCTCTTTCACTTTTATTTGTATATTTATATACGGATGACTATTCGTGTATCGGTGGCTATACTTCACTCGAATGTACATACTATAATAAGTTGCAACGATGGTTTTCGAACATTTGCATAAGACAGAAGCGACACAATTAAATTTCCGAAGCTTAAGTGGATCATAATATTCGTACTCATCATGCTGGCGCTTAATTTTGTAATAAGTGGTCAATATAAAATTAATACACATGTTTATATGTATATATACAAATAATCTTGCCAAATTTTTGGCCTCGATATTTACAAAAGGTGTTAGTAACACTGTGTAATCATCAAACAGATGGTTGTGATAACAATTGTCGAAATATTTCTAGAATATGTATGAAAATTGAATGAGGATATTCAGAACACGGTTTGTAAACATCGAGGTAAAATCTTCACGGAAGTCAATAAGTCAGTTATGATACTAATATATGATATAGTTAAGTTTATTTTACGGAAAGAACGATTTTGTCGGAAAGTCTAAAAACTTTTGCTGGATACGGATTTGAAAATAATTTTGTTGGAAATTTAAACCGACTAGAATGTTAAAATGTTTCACAGCAATGCTTATTATTTTTATGTTTTCAACAATATTATTTTCAGATTTGTATCTAGCAAAACTTTTGGACCTTTCAGCAAAATCGTTCTTTCCGTATTCAATATCAAGTATCTGTCTATTTTCTATAATCTACACTAAATGGATTTAAAAACAGATAATTATTTTAAGTTGTAGAGTCATAGAGTCTTGGTTATAAGTATAAAGCAGCTCAAAAATTGACGTTCAAGTAAACATTCTGTATTAAACCAAAAATATAAAAAGCATTAATTAAAAATCAATTTTATTAAAAAATAATATTTATTTTTATAACAATTTTAATATTTTGTTAGTTTTTCTTTGACTCTTATTATCGTCTTTTTCAAGAAACTGCAATAAATGGAGGATGCTTTATTTTTATGATCAAGGAAGTATAAATAAAAATTAAAAAACTTTATTTATACTTACAATAATTGAAAATAAAATTATAATACATATAAAATTATAATATAAAATTAACATACAACAATTATAATATAAATTAATATAACAGAAAATTATATTATAATATAATATAAATTTTAAACATATAAAAATTAGATTACAAAAAATCAAATAAAATCAGTTTGTAAGAAAAATCTAAGTTCTATAAATAAAAAGCGTCGAAAGAATTACAAAATAATTTACTAAAGCTTTATCAGAACGCGTCTTATAAGAAAGATGAATAAATGAAATACATAAATAATAAAAAGGTTTACGCACAGACCAAAACACACTGAAATAAAAAAAATATATTAAATTGAGATTTAATTTAAAAATAAAAAGTGAATGAAGCCGAAGACCTACACAGTGTTATTTCGGGAGAGGGATCAGATTAAATTTACAGTTAGCTTTTTCGTTCTTCTTTGCTTCAATCTCACGTCCTACCAAACAGTCTCTCGCTCGCGATTTCCGAGAGGATCTTCGGGAGTGTGAGGGTGTCAAGGTATATGGATGCAAGGCAGGCGGAAACCTTGAAGAACGAGAGTGGAACGTGAAACGAAAGCGGATGTCGCGGCCGAGAGGGACGAAATCGTTAAAAGGAATGCGCAGTCGAGCGAAAGAGACTTCGAGAGATCGGCGGTGAGGGGTCGGTCGGCCGGGCCAGTTGAAATAATGTAGAGAAAGCTCTAAAAAGCTCCGCCAGAAATCCAGCGAGACACCCGCCACCCCATTTTATTTCAGTTCCCTCGGCTTTCGGGGGAAGAAAATTTTCTGCGATACATTTTCTTCTTGTCGTTATAGCTCCCGCATTAAGCACGTTAGTTTTATAAATGCGATATTCATCTATGATTGCTTTAAATTTTAAATTTCAGATAGTCTTTTTCAGGGAAAATTCAAATTTGGATGGGACAGATCACATTTTTCGTATTTGTGAATACGTCAAAATTTATACTTAACAATTTTCTTTTATTGAAATTATTATTTGAAAGCAAACAATTAAAAAATAAAATCTTATATAAATAAGAAATAATATAACGTGATTATTATTATTATTATATAATAAAAGGAAAATAGTAAATTTACAGATAGGAAAACAATATAAAAAATAAATGATTTCTGAACTTCGAAATTATAAAAAATAGCGGACATTCTGTGATAATGAATTGTACAATACGTGAGTCATCATTTTGATTCAAATAATATGCACGTTTCAGTCCATGAATTTTCCCGCCATAAACGTCTAAAATATACATCTGACATGCTGTGCATTAAGAGATTAGATCGCGGTTTGAATTTGCAGAGAGAGTGATACCGAGTGATACCGTCCAAAGACAACAACTCTGAGTCTCAGGCCTTGATTTGTGTCTCGAGATGCGCGCAGTTACTCTCGTTGCCCCTTCTAAGAATTGTCTATCCGCAATTCAACCTTTCAGGAATCTGTTTCTCTTTGGCATACACGTACCGTCGTTTTTATTATCTTCAGTTTAGTCGCGTGTCTTGAATGGAGGAGAGAAGAGACTCGAGGGTAAAGACCGAAACTCGTTGACCTGTTGACTTGTCAGTCTTGTTAAGATTCCCGGTAAAACCACACTTGCATTTCGCAGGCTCCGACTGATTACTTTTTTTTTGTGTTTCAATTGATTGTTAACAGAAGAATAGAAACGGTAAGTTATTAAAGTTAATTGAGTAAAAGTTAAATAACATTGAATTAAAAAAAAATTATTTCTATTTTTAATTTGTACTTTTTAACTTATGATGAAATTTTACAAATTTTACGTAAACAATGTATATATTAGTAAAACGCATAATTAAAAATTACAAGTGCGGTATATATTATAATGCAGGGATTGGAAGTAACTCGTTACTTGTAACGCCGTTACCGTTACAGTTACTTTTTTTGGTAACGGATTGGTAACGTTATTTTATTTTTTTGGTAACTGTAACGGTAACGTAGTTACATTTTTTTTGGTAACGGTAACGAATTATAGTTACTTTTATCGTTACTTTTTGTATTTTGAACTTTTTGCATTTATGATAAAATTTTCGTATGTATATTCAATCTTCAGTTTTTAGTTAGTATTCGCATAGTTTACTCTTATTTTAAGACTTTTAAATAATGTCTTAAAATATTAATATGACTCTGTGATTGGTTTATGACGTCTTAAGAATAAGTCAATTAATATCCAATTAATAGTCAAAGAATAAGTCAATCCATAAGTCAATTAATATTACAAATTAAATTGACAAGTACTTTAATAAGATATTTTTACGTTATATATGCATCTTAAAATTTATTGCGAAAAATATCAGCTGAATTGCGTTTCTAGATCGAAAATTTAATTGGCTCACAGTTTGTAAAATTGAATATGTATATATAAATTTATTTTGAAATATTAAGTACTAAGCTGGAAACTCTAACTCATATCGAAAAGGCCTTCATTTTCTTAGTTTTTATATATCGATCTAGTGTCATTGTTATATTGCTTTTATTAATATTAAAACAAAAAACTGCATCTTAAATTATTTAGATTGATCTTGTTTCAGCATTAAAAAAGTAACGGAAAAGTAACAAATCGTTACTTTCTAAGTAACGGTAACGAGTTATTTTTAAAAATCAGTAACTAGTAACGGTAACTATATAGTTATTTTTTAACTCGGTAACGAGTAACAATAACTAGTTACTTTTAAAAAGTAACTTTCCCTGTCATAATGGATGATTTAATGCAAGTAAAAAAAGGTATGAGAGTACTTACAATTAGCGCCATGCAATTATGATATACTAGACGTTATTATTCCGCGTTGAAAAGTGCGACTAAAATCTGGTTAATTGTAGATAATCCAAATCAGTATCACCGCGAGGAAGCTGGCGGTGAGGAAGCTGGCGTGCAGCGCGCAGGAAATGCCGTGCGGTGAACAAGCATCATGCGTGTACGCGTTAACACACATTAACGTCGGCATCATAAATCTTATTTTTAGTGGGTCATCACGATAGTTTCGTTTTGTATCGCGCGATGTTAACACGCGTAATTATCGATGTTTAGTCAGTTGTAGAGCACACGAAAACTTCTTCCGGACACGTTTACATTTGGAACTGTTAACACGTGCGGGGCTTAACGTTAATTTGCAATTCACGTAGTTAATAAATTACGTTAATTAGCTTGCAATGAGGGGGATTAGTGTGATTAGTCTGATCGGATTTTGCATGCTCGCACTGTTTGTTAATAATAACGGTGTAACGGAAGGTCACAGCGCGAAAGATTACTTACGCGGTTTTTTAGCGTTAAAACATCTTCCAGATCTTCGACATGGTATTCTTCCAGGTGATTTTCCGTATTTAGTTATTAAATAAAAAAAATCCTAATCTATTAGATTGCTTTAAACAATTAAATCTTTTAGCATTGATAATAATTTTCTTATTTCTTTCTATTTAAATAGCATGCTTAAATGGCATGATGAGTTTAGTTTAGTTTTCATTTGACTGCGTAAGAGCTAAATATTAAAAAAATAATAGTATCGTATTTATATTTGAAATTTGAGTATACATTAATTGACACTTTTTGTAATTAATATTACAAAAACAAACAAATGTACATTTCATAATTTCTATTTTATTTATATTTACTAAAACTTTTTCGACGACTATTTTTATTTCATGAGAAATGTACAATGAAATAAACCTTTTAAACTAAATGTATAAATACATATACATTTATTTTAAAGCTTGAATATTTATGATTTTAAATTATTAGATATTCGATTTTTTCATTTTGAACGTTTTGGTCTTTAGCTGCTACTTTTAATTTAGTTGCAGTTTACATATGTCATAAAATTTCTGTTTAATAATAGTTTTATTAACATAAATTAACATATTAACATAAAGCGTATAAACGAGATCAACTTTTCAATCTAAAATTAATTTATAATTTGCAATTTTAGTGAAATATTTAAAGAATATAATAACTTACTTTTTATTTTAAATTTGAGTACATATTAATATTATGTAATTGACATTATAAAAACAGTATTACCTTGAAATTTATGAATTTATAAATTTTATAAAAAAATTTTCCGACGACAATTGTAAATTTCTAATTTGTTATATTTTGATATGTTATCATAAATTACACGATCTTCCTTGCTCTTTAGGCACTCTTTGGTGCGGCCTGGGAGATATCGCCCGCGACGATTCCGATCTTGGCTTGTATACGGAGATGGACAAATGTTGCAGAGCTCACGACCGCTGCGAGGACTATATACAGTCGAAAGCTACGAGATACGGGTTGTACAACAAGTACTTTTGCAGAAGGTACGGCAATTACGATCGTTAAAAGCGCGCGAGAGTGCATTTCTCCCTTTCGGGCTTTTTGCAGCTCATTGTGCGAGTGCGAGACGCAATTTCACAATTGTTTGACGCAGCTACGCGGCATGTACCCATACGCCGTGAGAAGAATATACTTCAGAAAATGCAAGCAGTGCTTTCGCACCTTCTACGATCCCCAGGAGTGCACAAATGAGTAAGTGCAACGAAATAATACGCCAAGTACTTTTGCATATGTTATTGTTTTTATCATTATTTATTATTTAAAATTAACTGTTTCATTAAACTTACACACACACACACATACACACACATATTTGAACAAATATTAAAATATCCAGAATTAATTGTATATTTTCTGATTGTTAAGCCAACATGACGATAATATTGATGACTTCGCGCGTATATATGTTTATATCGTTATGCTTTATTAAAATTCCATTGACGAAACGCATTATTGTTTTCGCGTGATTGTTATCGATCAATTAATTTTAAGTGAAAATTGAATAGAAATTGTTTGTTACATCGCCGATCGGTTTCCCATCAACCATTAATTAATTATATCACTGATTTATAGGGGCCTTGATATAATCGAAGAGACGGACCGTAAGGGTCGCCGTGTTTTCTGCGCCAAGTTTGACCGAAATCCAAAATGGGGCCACCGATACATTACCACGCCGGCATCGATCCCCGCTACCAAACTTCCAACCGGGGACGATGATGAATCTATACAACTTGTTTCGCGCTTCTTTCCCGAGGACGACGAAAAATATTCGAACGACGAGGACGACGATACCTACGACGAAAGTTATACCTCGATCGAAGACAATTATTAATGCATTTAATGTTAAAGTTAACGCTCGCGTTTCTGACCAAAATTCCCGATAACGGGGATCTATTTGGAAAAGTTTTTTTAAGTTCCACAGAGGATAATTTCTTAAAATATCAAAATACAGGGTGTTCGGCGAAATAGTTTGCGATTTTAAACGCTTCCAATAATTTCAGAAAAGAGGTTGAAAGTTGAACATTCATCTGTTTCATGCTGGCTACATATAATAAAAAAAGATTGAAAAATTTTTTTTATAAAAAATCAAGTAGGTTATCTTGCATTTTTTAAATAATATCATATATATTTTTTTAATAATGGCGTTAAGACGAATTCAATGTACTACCAAGAATGTCACTTTTATTGATTTTATCGATATACATAAACTTATCATAAATATCCATCAGCAAAGAATACCAATCATGAACGCAAATCAATAAAGAAAAACTGTAACTTATGTAAGCAAATGTTTGCTTCCTTCTGCAATACAAAATTCTGCTCTTTTTAAAGAAATTACTATGCGTAGCAGCTCTTAAACTATTTGGATCCAAAGTTGCATAAGTTGTAATTGTTCTTTCTTGAAGATCTTGAATATTATTTATATTGATGTGTTTGATGTACCTACAAGAGATTGCAGATATTCCCGTAAAAAAAATCTGTCGAAGAACTTGCCGGCCATCGGATTGAGCCACATGTATTATACTTATAACATGTTTCATCAATAAAATTTATTTGCATGAATTATAATCTTTCTTTATTAATGGATATTTATGATAGATATGTATGTCGATAAAAACAATAAAACATTATTAAAAGTGACATTTTCAATAGACGTTTTTTGAATTCACCTTAAAGACTCCAACAAATATTATGATAAAAAATTGTATGAGGCTATTCAAAAAGGTGACTTTAACTTTTTATAGAAATATTTTTTTTCAATTTTTTTTATCACATGTTATAGCCTGCATAAAACAGATGAATATTCCCTTTTAATTTTTTTTTTAAACTATCGAAAATGTCTAAAAAATCGTGCGGGCCGTTACGAACAGCATATACGCATATACGCACCAGTTTTAAATATTAAGAAAAAGTACATAAAAATTAATGTTCGGTTTTATATCCGAAAAAATTATTTTTTAAATATATTTCTCTTTTTACAACAGCTTGTCCAAACGGTTAATTAAATGGTTTTATTATAACGTATCATGAGCGCCGACCTTAATTGTTTCAGCTGAAAGCATTTTGAAATTTCCATATTTGGAGAATATAGAACATATTGGAATAACACTTTCATTACTCTGCTTAACACTCTAAAGTCTAAACATATTTTAAATCCGAATGCTCTTCTAATTCAATTTTAAGTTACTTGAGTTAATTTTGAGACATTAAAATTTTTGAATTTAACGGTATTTTTATCAATAATAATTTAATTATTCTATCTACGTTTCTAGAAGTGAAAGTGAGATTGTGAACAATGAGATTACAACAAATAATAATAATAATATTAATAATGGTCCTCTTATAGCTGCATCTTTAATTACTTAGGTCATGCTTAAATTTTACATACAATGTATATGTATATAACTTAAGCATGATCTAAGTAATTAAAGATGATTAAACGATGTAGCTATAAGAGAAACATTTTATTATTATTATTATATGCGCGCGCGCGCGTGTGTGTGCATACGGCTAATACTTTAAACAATGTCATAATAAATTAATTTCTTCTTCATTTTACAGTTTGTATATACATGTATATATATAAACAATAAAATAAAGGAAATCATTTTCTTATATTCGCGCATACATTTGAGATATTATATACATATTCAAGAGGGTTGGTTATAATGAAATCGAGATCTTTCATTCGAAATAAATTTTCTATGACGAAGCACATCTGACTTCAAGAGCTCTGCATGTAATGGAATAGCATCATAAAAATTTTCTGATTCATGCAAATTTCTCCGTTTCTAAACACGGAGGGAGGTAGGGAGGGAGGGGGCGGGGAAGGAGCGAGGGGCCTCAGGCTGCGCAGCACATGTCTAAACGCGGCACTGACGCAATCGTGCCCCCACGAGTGCGATTCCAAACTCCGCTCCGAAATTGCTTCGTCCTGGATATGGCGGCCGTTCCCAGGTGCACGGTGCGAGGAACCGGGGAGGTTACTTGAAAATCCGCCGAGAATTTTATCGCGAGGCTGTAGACACGCGGGCGAATGAGCGAAGCTATCTCCATTCTGCGATTTCTCTCTCTCCTTCTCTCTCTTCCTCTGCCTCCCCCTCTCCCCCCCCTCTCTCTCTCTTTCTCAACATTACCTTTTGCAGCTCGGGAGTCATACTCTTCGTGCTACCCCTTCCGCCTGCCCTTTCCTCACCGCCCGTCTTTCATGCGAAAAGAATGTTCAATTATGCAAAAATACGCGCGAAAGTTTCGCCGGAGGCGCTCGTTCTGCGAGGGGTGTTTCGGAATTAATATCAGATGAGACCGGGGCAGAAATTGCGGCTAATGCGAATCAGCGCGTTGTGTTGACGACTAACTCCTTGTTTTGAGATTTCTCTTAATTTATTACGCTCGTTACTGTTCGCGGACGTATCTATTCGAATATTTATAACAACGAATATTTCGGCGATTTGATGAAACTCTTGATTTGAGTATTATAGATTTCATTTTATGTGCATACCTATATAATCAGTGTCGCGTTTTTTAATATTTGCTGAATTTTGCTAGAAGAATCATGGAAGTAGGTAAATTATGGAACGCGTGGCCTTTCTGGATTTATTTCTTACATTACTTATAACAATGACTATGTTTACACATCACTCTTAAATCGGATCTATAGTTATGAAACTGGCCAATCACAGTCGTTTTATTTTTCGGAGGAATTGCTATAATTGGCGAGTTTAATAACTATTACAAATATTATCAAACCTGATTAAGAACGACGTAGTAAATAAAGCATTATAAAAACATCAATTATACATATACTCTAACGATGATCAACATCAAGAAAATTGACAATCATATATCATAAATACAGGGTGTCTCGTACTCAATGGTACAGCGCTTGTGGGGAGATAGTATGGACCAAACTGAACAAAAAGGTCTTCTACCGTTTTGCGATCTTCGTAATAGTTATCGAGATACTAATCATTAAAAAAAAATTTACGCCAAGTATATATAAGTGTATCGTACATTAGGTACATCTTATCTAAACTAAGAATATTATTTTAATAAATAAAAGTTGTCCAAAAACAAATATGAGATCATACAAATTGCCAAGTATTTGATTAGACATAGAGAGTAGAGACAAAAATATTTTATTCTAAACTAGAAAAATATTTTTTAATAAATCG
>NW_012026793.1:150484-155803 GCF_000956235.1 Wasmannia auropunctata | reverse complement strand
TTTCCAAATAACTTTAAGTTTCGTAAAACAGACTTAAAGTTATTAAAATGATCAATAGAATCATATTGAAGCAGAAACTTGGCCATTATGTAAAATTTTTTCTTTTTTTAAAATGATTAGTATTTCAATAATGAAGATCGCAAAATAGTAGAGGACTTTTTTGTTCAGTTTGGTCCATATTACCTGCCCACAAGCGCTGTATTATTGAGTACGAGACATCCTGCTATATATGTATGTAGAAAAGAGGAAAGAGTAATAGGGAATGAAATATTGCGACTTTTGCGTTTAAATTTAACCATGACAGGTTGTCCCAGTTCCGTCGAGTCGACCTAGAAAATCAAGCTCTCCAAAAATTATTCCTCAATTTTATTCACGGCACGGCTTTATTTGCGACATTTCGCGAGACTCTCGCACGGACAAGCTTCTTTCATTAAAGGACACGCTTTCTGTCTTCCTCGGCGCTATTAAAAAGCCTTTGGAAATACCGCCGCGACGCGAAGCTGGGCTCGTTTGAAACCTCCCTTAAGTACCTCATATTATAAAGTCCTTTTGAAGAAAATGGCAATTACTAATATAAAAAATGTACAAAGAATTATCCCTCTCTCTCTCTCTCTCTTTCTCTCTCTGTTCCTAACAGAGCGGAAAACATGAAAGCGCCTAATATTTTGTACGATTTACGCTGTAGCTTGCATAAGATGTCTAATTGAAGCTTTTATAAACGTGAATTGAAACAGCGATGCTGACAGAATTTTAATTGAAACTTTTTGAGGATTTTTTCCCTGAGTCTTTTAATACCTATATCGAATATAGGAAGCGCAATCTCGAACTAATTGTGAGATTACATCGCGATAAATCATTTGCAGAGACCCAATAAATTATGACACAATCGGCGTGGCTATAATGACTTCTTGTAAAAAGAAAAACAAATAAGAAATACAGAATAAATTGCTTCTATTGATTTATCGAAGTAAGCTAAATCTTATTTTTCAAATAATAATAAAGACGTTAGATTTAATATACGATAATAATTCAATTATCAAAACATTTAAATTCGAACAAACAGAATATTCATGATAAATTTATTCCATGAAGCGTTAAATGTTTCGGCAAATTATATATGTGACTGGCTCTCAACGCTTATTTTTCGCGTGCGAAGTGTATACTGTTGCATAAACAATTGTGCAGTTGTCACTCGCAATCCGGTGAGGCTCGAGGCGGTAGGCAAACGGCGTGAGCCTTTGTGTTATTATCACACAAAACACTGTCGTTCCTTGTGAATAATTAGTATTTCACAATAATAGTGGTGCGCTGGATATCTCAGTGCAACAGTCGTTTGTCAGGCAGGAATTCGATTCCCGGAATTGTCGTTGCATTAGTGACGTGCGCATCGAAGTTTTTCGACGTCAAATCGAATCCAATTGAATTTCATTTTTTTTTGTTCGACTCCAAATCGAATCGATTAGACAAAATTTTATTCGAATCGATTGAATTTAATTAAATCGAATCAAATCATAAAGACATTTAATTTACAATTTCTAATTTACAACATAATTATTGTTAGATCATAAGTTTAATATATCGACAATAAAAAAATTCTATTTGCTTTACTTATTAGCGGGAAATATGATTTAATAAGATTGTTAATTTATATAATTTGTGTTTGAACTTCTTAGATTCGAAATTTTCGAATAGTTTGACGGTCTGAATTTGAATCATCCAGATTCAAATTCAAATCGAATTGAATCTTATTTGATTCAATTTGTATTAAAGTAGTTTGCATATTTTTATATTTCGCTTATATGCCGCCAGAAACTTTAAATAAGAAAATAATTTCATTGCGACAGAAAACGAAGTATTCAAACGTAGATTAATTTCAAAGTTAATTGGGTATAAACAAATCAGTACTTTGTCGTTCCTCGGAGAACGAAAAATTTTCAAACAATAACAACAGCAATAAATAAGCTTTAAAAATAAAAGATCCTTTAGAGTGGTGGTTGGGAAGGGAGCTTATAACCGCTTCCCATAAAAATTGCAACTATAATGAAACTAGGAAAAAGTCGTTCAATCCACATAGGACGGCTTTTCTCCGGAACACCAACGCTTGACTCGAGCTGCAGCGTCATAAAAAAAAGAGAGGGACAATAATAAGCTTGAATAATCAGCCCGCGCGAATAATTGACTCTGATTATAACGATTTATAAATTAGACAATGATTATTTAGATATCTCGATTTGTACATTCGAGACAGAAATCGAAGTAATGAGAATTGAGAATTAGAAATTATTGTTTTATAATATCTACTGACAATTAATTATGTTACGTCCAAGCCCCAAAAGAAATTTATTTCAAAGGAAATCAGGAGGACAATGGAGGGGACAAGGAAGGACGTTTCAAAGTCTATGTAGGCTATCGCTTTGACAATGAGGCGTATCTCACTAGTTAAATGCGTTTATCTCAGGTTTCAAAAAAAAAGGTCTGCGTCTAGCTATTGAACACAATGACACCGTTTCCGAAACAACGCGGTCGTGGTCCTTATTTAGGTCAGAGATTTAAATCTCTGTGACCAGAGAGTTGACCGTGTGCAATCTCTTAGGTACGAGGATATATGGCGAAGGTTATTTATAATGAAAAGAAAGAAACGTATTATGCTAACAAATCATTTATTTAGGAAAATTGTTTACTATTAAAATAGCTCTAAATTCAGTTATAATGATATATACTGAATTTAGAGCTATTTTAATAGTAAACAATTTTCTTAAAGAAATGATTTGTTAGCATAATACGTTTCTTTCTTTTCATTATAAATAACCCTCGCTATATATCCTCGTATTTAATTATATATATATAAGGGTGGGCTAAAAAAAATTTTGTTTGAAAATCGATTATTAATACCCCCCAAAAATTAGCTATGGACCTCAATATATTCTGGGTAAAATTTCATCGAAATCGATTAATATCTTCAGGTTGCCCCTCGACTTTGAAATTAGTAAGTTTATGCATTTCTTACAAATTTTTGAAGCAACTGTGTGTTTTCTTTACACCAATTGATTCAGCTCATTATTCTGTGCCTAAAAATATTAGGTACCATTATCAAGAAATCAATTGTTTACGAGATATTTCATATTATATATCGAAAGATGGCATAATAAAGTATAAAATATCTTGTAAAATATTGATTTTTCGATAACTTTACCTCAATATTTTTATATGCAGAATGAGTAAAGGAATTGTATTATGTAAAAAAATATAATTCTGTTTAAAAAAAATCGATGTGATCTTGATCTGATTTTAACAACACCACATAAAATAAAATTAATGATATTTTTTTATGTTTGAAACATTTTTCCATTTCTATTATATTTTTCGAGAAATCTTAATTTATTTAAGAATATATTTCGGTTCCATCATTTTAAAATGTATACTTCTGACCTCGAATTTGTGTTCAGCGACCAAAAAACAACAGGTAATATTAAACTATATTGAAATTTAAATATTTTTTCGAAGTTTGACACATCTATGAAAAAATGCATAAACTTATTAACTACAAGATCGAGGGGCAACCTGAAGATATTAATCGATTTCGATGAAATTTTATTTATCCAATTTTATCCAAACCATATTGAGGTATTAAAGTCCAATTAACTTTTGGAGGGAATTACTAATCGATTTTCAAAAAAATAATTTTTTCGGCCCACCCTAATATGTATATATATGTATGTATTCTTACATTGCAAGTCGTGAGTGTGTGTGTGTGTTGTTTCGTGGGTGTTACACTGGTTCGGCTAAATGTGTAGGTTTAAATATTAGCGAAAGCCTCTCTAGCGACTCTTTCTAATTTACCGAATAAGCGTGATACTTCCATATCCGAATGCTGAGTATTTCTGATTTTATAGATGTAGGTAAAAGGGGTGGCCCTATTTGATCGTCATCTAAGGTGATGACTTTAATTTCGGATCCGCGTGTAGGATTTGGGGGAGAAGTGAAGCGTTCGTTAATTCCATTTGAACGATCGTCTTGTGTTAAATTTACGATCTCTATATTAATGTTGTTAGGTTGTGATATGCGGGGGGGGTTTCCTGAACAATTCAGGATTTATAAAATATCCGACCCTTCTACAGAAATAATGCAGAGGCGCGAAAGGGATGGCGTTAACAAAATCCGGTTCGGCTGGTGGACCGAGATCTCTGGATCGCGAGGCCGCTCGAGCATTTTCTAGTCTTCGGCGCTTTCTGCGATTTCAGCGGTTTCGTAATGAGCGGATTGCGGCCCGCGACTTCCGGCGGAAGCACGACTGGTAGGTTCACTAAAATTTTATGCACGTTTCGACTGGGATTCTTAAATGCTGATGAGTCGAGCTCATCAGTGCACAGAGGTCAATGAATTTACAAGATAATTTGAAATAATTTAAATAAACGAAAAATGAAGAAACTATACGAGTCGTTTCCGAGAGACTCGGGCAACCCTGAGTGATATGGAGAGGAAATTCTACGAGTATTTATAAAGAAAACAATAAAAAGAATAAATCTTCCGCAAATTGTTTAAATGAGGCGCGAATAATAAACCTGATAATATACATGGAGAGAAAGAGCATTGACAATTTGTTGACACAATATACTATATATGCTATTATACTAGGACTAGTAGCTAGTGTATATTTAACAAAAGTGAGTTTAAACCGTATAGTAAAAAAGAACTACTAGTGCAGTAAAAACACTACTGAAATATAGTAGTGGCACTGCTGGTAGAGCAGTGACACTACTACATTTCAGTACTAGTAGTTCTTTTTTACGAGGGAAGAAACTGTATATATCTAAAGACAAAATTAAAGAAAGACCGTTGATACAGTCCTCCTTTCTCTCTCTCTCTCTCTCTCTCTCTTTCTCTCTCTCTCTCTCTGTATGTATATATATTAGGGTGAACCTTATTTTTGACTTTAAAATTTTTTTCACGACGCCCCCTAAAGTTGTTCCATTTGGTGAAAAAAAAATTGTGTAAAAGCTGAGCTCGATCAGATAACGGGAAGACGTGGCACATCTAACTTGAAATTTTTAAATTAATTCTTGGAAAAACACTTTGTAAATATCAAGTTTACTTTTTGCAAATATTAAATAGCAATATTTCCGTAATGTGCTTCAGAGAAAGAAAGAAAAAGAGAAAAACATCTGAGTGAATTATGCAATTAACTCTTAATTTAAAATTCTTTTTAATTTTATTTTAGTATAGATTTATGATTTATATTTTTGAAATTTAGTGCATAAGAACTTTATAATTCAAAATTATCGACGAATAAACATTTTTTTCTTAAACTTTCTAAAAAAA
>NW_012026793.1:126078-150464 GCF_000956235.1 Wasmannia auropunctata | reverse complement strand
TATATATATATATATATATATAAAATTGTGTATAACGACTTACTACTTGGTGTTATAATCTTAAAGGTTGGGGAACTCTGGAACCGGGTCGGGTGCGCTGGTCCCCCTTGGTGAGGATATTACAGATTCTCGATACTATACAGTTATTATTCTAAGTTTCAAAGAATTTGCACACAGATTCTAATTGTAAGTTCTTTTTCGATTCACGCACAGATTTTAAGTTCGCACACCCGACAACGAGCTCGGAGTACCTTACTTACGTTACAACACACGTCTGCAGGTAAAAAAAAACTATTAACTGACTGACTGACTGGAGAGGAGTCTCGCGATCCCGCGGTTTATATAGAAGCTTTTTTGTGGGAATCTGGAGCAGTCGGATTGAGGAAGTCGGAGTTTTGATTGGTGAACGCGATGTTATTTGTAATAAAAATTCTGAATTTCGGTTACCGCTAATAGTAGTAACATTATTTGCTAGTATTTCTTATTAAAAATCACGTTTATTCTGGATCTTGCCTTGTGACTAATCTTATATTATCCCAAATGAATTAGAAAAATCATATTCAAATATTAAAAAAGCTTTTTGACTTGTCATTATTTACCCAATTAAAAATTGTCATTATTTATGCCCCAGGAGCTACTTTTTTCTTTAAAACTTTACTGAGAGAAATAAAATTAATATACAAGCTTAGGAATTATATCAAAATAGAGGAAAAAGGTACCGTATAAGTTATAACATAGAATAGATTAGATTTTATTCAACAATTCAGCAATTAAGAAAATAACTTCAAATATCAAAAAAAGATTCAGGTTTTACTTTATTTCATGAATGCAAAATTTGAAACTTCTCCGCTAGCTATATTTGGCTTTTGATTTCTACATGCTTTTTCAGAAAATAATTAGATGCTTGAGAACTGTCTTTCTATTAACGAGTAGTGGTAAAATAGACGCGGGAAAGAGGGAAAATTTAAAGTGACACTATTTGCCTCCTCTTCCCTTACTAAAATGTAATAGTGTCACTACTCATACCAGCAGTGACACTGCTACATTTCAGTAGTGTTTTCACTGCACTAATAGTTTATTTTTATGTGGGTTAGGCTTATCAGTAAAGCACAGTACCATTCTTTTATGTAATTTGAACCATGACTACTTATTTTATTATACGTACAAAGCCTAAAACTTTTATACACAGCACATGTTAATTATCACGAGCCGAACTGTAGAAGCCGACAATTCTTTAATTTTTTCGTCTTTTTTAATAATATTTTAATTTTGAAAAAAGATTTATAATTCTGTGAAATCAATAAAAAGATCGGTTGATCTGAAAATAATCGTGTTCAATCGACCTGTGTTCAGCATCGCCCCTCGTCTGTTTTATCTACGTACTGATTGTGCAGAGAACGTGATTTTCCAGCACACCGTTAATGTAATTGCAATTTACACATGTAAGGCTCGTCGTAGATCATATGTCGTATCCACACAGTAGTAACTCGGTGCACTTGGCAGCGTATAACAGGGATCTCTAATATATAAGCGCATTCGCGTAAAAGATTGTTTTAAAGTACATATACTTGGAATAATTTCTCTCGCCGCGCGTCATATAACATGATGAACGGTTTTTAATCTTAAATTCCCACATTTCGGACTTTGCATTGCAAATATCTCCGCTCGTAGGGCACGTAGACGAAAAAAATAAAAACACTCATTACACAAATCGAGCCCAAGCTGTCGATTAACTACCTACTTGAAATTTAATCGAACCGATTAAGTTCCAAATAGGCTTAATCGACAGCTTGGGTCGAACCGATCGTTATTGAGATATCATAATCTCGCGGGTGCTCGCAACGCGACGCGGCTCGCGTTGAAGAGACCCGGCATGGCTTGGCACACATTCTGTACAGGGTGTTTCAGAAATACCATAGTTGGCCAAACTTTAAGAGCATATTCCACTCATTATAAGGATGAAAAACGTCATATAAACATGGGTTCGGAAACGCTTCCTGTCCTAGTTATAAACATTTCTTATTTACATTGTATTTATGTTGGACGACATGCCTCGTTTCGACGTTTCATGAATTGTACTTCCATTCACCTTCTAAAGTGAACAAAAGGTTATTAGGTAGGTCTGTATGGATTTGGAATCAGTCTTTATTTAAGACTTTCTTAGCACCAGACAGATCGCATTAGAAATGCAAAACGTTTCATCCTCAACTGTGTGGAGGATATTAAACGAAGCTCTTTTGTATCCCTATCACATACAAAGAATACAAGCTCTCTTACCAGCGGATTATCCATCATGAGAAATTTTTGCTCAGTGGTATTTGCAACAGTGTATACTTTTTCAAATTTTAAAAATGTTTACAACTTGAAAAGGAAGCATTTCCGAACCCATGTTTATATGACTTTTTTCATCATCTTATAATGAGTGGAATATGCTCTTAAAGTTCGGCCAACTATTTCTGAAACATCCTGTATACATACACATACATATACATATTACATATATTAATATGTATATATAATTTTATTTATATTTTTTTAATATAATTTTTTTATTTAAACACTTGACACCAATAAGCCACTACCATGTCTCCTGATTAGCAATATGCAAATCGATGTATGTGTTTACGTTTGACACGTAACAGATTTCATACGAAAATTTCACGCTTATTTTTTAAAACGGTATTTTCTCTCGCGCCATGATTTCCTATTTCATTTCAATATCCAGAATACGCCATTAAAATAAGTAGTGGTGTGAGCGTTTTAGGTCTACGGGCACAATTAATGGCGCATAGAGAAAGGAAGGATTGCAAAAAAATGTTTGCTATATTTTGAAAGAATGTTTTCCGCTTCCCCGGAGGAAGAAAGTGGCGCGGTCCACGTGACGCCACTTTACCCTCATATATGCAACGCTATCCTTCATCGGCACGGACGACAAAACCACGGGTGGTTTTTATTAAAATGTTGAAAACCTCCTCCCCCCCTCCATCTCTCCCTCCGTGAAGAAATCAATTCGAGCTCCACGCGACGATATTACCTCACCTATTCTCATTCCCCTTTCGATTCCCCACGTCACTCTTGCTCCGAATTTCGATTTCGTTTGAATCATGCCGCGCGCATGATATCGACTCACCTGCCGGATGAGAAAAAGGAAGGAGGGACGCGAAACTGGGGGAGAGGGAGAGGGGTAAAATATACCGGAGGGTCGGGGCGACGTTCTGAAAGGGTTGGAAATGGGAAAGACACCGCCGTACCTCGGCGACTGGCTGCGCGTCCCGATCTCAACCGTATAATCCGCCGCAGGATCCCTATAACCACGGAGGCAGATAGATCATTTCCACCCCCCCTTTACAACGCGAACGTGTGCATCTCGCCGTGAATGGAGACATCACCCCCGAGAATTGAGTCGTCGGGGGAAGTAGAGGTAGGTCGCGAGCTGCCAAATATAGGTACGTGCGCTCCTATCGTAATGGATCGTTATTACAAAACCGATAGAAATGTTTAACATTTAGAGCTGAATGTGTGAAGTGATGGCGAGGAAACAAATTAAACTGAAAGTCGCGTGACCAAAGGTAACAAAACGTAACGTTTAATATATAACTTTTGACATTTCTTTGCGATTTCTAAAAATTTAAAAATTTGTCAAAATTAAGGGGGTATTCTAGTCTAGCGGATCGGAAAAATCGATTTTTTTTACATATTTTGCAAGTATTTGATATGGAAAATACGTCTGCAAAAGGATTTAACCCGATTCGCAAAATTAAAAAAATTATAGTCCGGTACTCGTAATCGATTCTTATATTTGAGATCGTCTTAAGTATAGTCTTAAGATGTTACAAGCCAATAACAGAGCCGTATTAGAATCTTAAGACATTACTTAAGACGACTTTGAAATAAAAATCGACTTATGAATACCGGCCATAGCACTTGATAAAGAGTGGTCTCAATCTATAAATCATGTACAAAAAACTTTAAACCCATTTTTCTCGAAACCACGTTTTTCAAATTGGTACCCATAATATCTCGAAAACCAATTGACCAATCAATTCGGGTTTGTCCACACATCTTCAGCATATTCGTGGCTGTAACCCCTACCTCGATCAAGTCAAAATATGTTTTTTTTTATTTTTACAACCCTTTAAAGTTGAAAAAAATGGTAAAAATCTAAAATTAACTTTTAAAATAATGTCAATTTTTAAATTTTTAATATTTTATTTATGTTCTGGTACCAGCTATAGCCAAATTTATACTAATTAAGAATTTCTTTAATTTTTTTGTTTTAAATAAGCAGAACAACCGGAATTATGAGTACCGTGGACCAATCTTTTTTTTTCATGACCTCAGTATATATTGTATACAGCGCTTATTTATAGTTATTTTCAAATACAAATATTTTGAAACATCCTTCAAATATGTATAAATATATAGGAAAAAACCCCGTCCCAAAAAACTTTATACTTTTTTTTAAAAAAATTCGCAAAAATAGCATTTTTAGAGGCAAAAATTTGGTCTCTAGACTAGAATACCCCCTTAAGGCGATGCTGGAAGGTTGGAAAAATTTGCACAAGATCGATAAAACACACTCTTCGGTGTCAGTAGTATTTCTAAATGAACTTCTTACAATATCTTTTGTTTTACTCAAACACGTGCAATGTCCTTATCTAACTTATTGAAGTGCCATATATCTGTTGCAAAATCCGACACTTACTGCTAATCACATTTTCTGCTGTCTTTACTTTAGCTAAGCGTATGAATTACCATAAATTATAGTCGTAAAGATTTCTTTTTTCTTATAGGCTTTCAATCGCCGCTCAAAAGACTTTGTATTATTTGCTCATGTAATCCGAATCGGGAGACGTAAGCATTTTGTACATATGAGCTACAGAACTTCTACACTAATGAAATGTTTACGTCAAGTGACAGCTGTACGATCCGAAAAAATGTAATTTTTTAATTTTTTTTCGTTTTGTCTACAAATTGCTTCGTCCCCCCAATACATTTGATGTCTATTTCAATCCTGTAAAAGGGTTGTCAATTCCGTTCTATCATATCGAAGAAATCCTTACGACTGCAATGTGTCGGCAATTCCGACCTTCCAGCATCGCCTTAAAATTAAAAAAAAATTCTCTACTGATCGGATTCTCGCGTCTTCAAACGCGTGCTTATTTCGCGAACGAATTAAGAAATAGGAGATGATGAAAAAACGGAAGAAACGCGATGGCTTTTTTCCACCTTCTTTTATATGAAGTAAACCAGCTCGTTCTCTGGTCACGTGGGATCGATTGATCCTCGGATGTGTATCGGGTACACATCCTCGCCAGCGAGAGGCCAACAATGGCCGTTGATCACCCCGAGAATTGCGCGACTTGTGTGATATAAACGACACGCGAGCCTTTTAGATCACGCGGATTTTAACAATGGTGGATTCCTTGTGCCACGCGGACAATGCACACTGATCGGGACTATCGGCAGTCCACTCGTCTTTACTTTGATCGTTTATACGGCGCGATGGAGCGCAGAGAATGGCTGACAAGAGAAAAAGGGTTTTCTCTCGGGTAGCCTCGTACGACGGTGAATTCTAGCGAATTAGATTTAAGGACTGAATCCGAATATTTATTGACATTTTACGGGACGTTTTTGGCACGTTATTTTCATCGCAAGTTAATGAATAACTCTGCGGCTTTTTACGTGTCAATTAAATATGAAAAAATGTTTGGTCTGTAATAAATATTCGTGCATTCAGAGATTTTCAAACAAATACTAAATAAAAGACTCTATATGAGCCAAATTGAAGGCGGCCCAATGAGGAACGTTACTTGTATGAAATTTTGCGTTTCGGTAAGTCATTTTTATAATTCTTTTAATCAGATTTTTTTAAATTTCCTTATAAAATCCTAATATATAAATGTTAATTTTAGAGGAATTACTATTTTTACTCTTAAATTTCTTCAATTGTGATCACTAATTAATATTAATTTAAAAAATCCCATTAGAATAACAGTTGTGTGACCAAATAGAAGCTTCGAGTATCCAACGTTGACTCGTGGTGCGAAATTCGAAGTTAAAGTTATATAGGTACGCGGTTAAGGAAGTTCGATGACGTATTTACCGCTCAGAAGGAAGAGTCCGCAGGCTACGAGGGTCTTGTGATCGGAATAACAATGGCCGATCATAGCCGACATCGTCGCGGCGAAGATCAGAACCGCGGCGACCACTTGGAACGGCGCGGAGATCCTGAAACAAGAGAACACGTTTTTAGATATAGTCATTGAGGATGAGGAGGTGTCCGCGACTCATTTGTGCATCCGCGACGCCGCGCATTTTAAGCGCGTTATTTTTAAATGTTCTTCTACATCGCGTTTCCTAGGGAAAGAAGAGAAACTCGATAACGGCGCAGCAGCTGTCCGCCCGTCGCTGCCGCAACCCCGTTCTTGGAATCGATGGCAATTTATAGCAGCCTTATTAGGGTGCTAAAGTGTGACTTTTACGTCTTACTATTTTTTCACGTGTCTCGAGCTACGAGTAAAAATCGTAAATGCAGGAATAATTGATCGGGAGTATTTTTACGAGCGCCGAGAGCGAATGGCGGGACGATATCTATCATGAATATCGCGATTTATCTATCGCAACTTCCTCCACTTAAGATTTCGTCGACACAAAGTTGATTTTCCGTGTCGTATTTTTAATTTATCGGGTATGCATTCTGTAGACTGAATTGCTATATTGATATTGAATTAGCATATTAATATATCAAATTAACAAATTCCATTAATTCCTTTACATGAAAGATAATTTTAGTTAAAAAGAAGTAAAATTGAAATATTATGTTAAATTTGATCTGCTGTGTTCGTATGTTGCGCCGTTTCGTAACAGGTTTACAATCGTTGAGTAGAATTAATTACGAGCAGTAATTGTGCGAACCGAGCGATCTGATCTGAAAGTTTTGATCAATGTGACACACTATAAAAGTTGCACAATTTATAGTAGAAATAGTTAAAATTTTGTGCAGTTTTACAAAAATTAGTAACCTACTTTTACCCCTAATTGTGTAAATATATCTTTATATTGGACAAAAAATTTTGAAGATAATTTGATATATTTTATATTTTTTATGTAAATGTACGAATTTTTATAACATTATTTAACATAATAATATTAGACATATTATATTTAGATGTTTACGTTCGTATATATCGATAATAAAGAGATAACGAGTAAATTCTAATAAAATCAACTAACAAAACTTAACATATGGAAATACCTTTGCTAGATTAAACTTCCGAAACAATAACCGAAGTTTTCGTAAACAGATTAATAAAAAAATTGTAATGTAAAAAAAATTGTATATAATTTATTTGCAACTTATTTGCAATAAATTTAAAAAAAGAAAAAATAAATTTAATTAAATTAATGCATTAATGCATTTTCTAATTCAATATTAATATGTCAATTCAAAGTTGTTAGTAAATGCAGCATTATTAAGTAAATATTTATATAAACTTAACTTCAATTGTAAATTTTATTTTTACAAATTATTTAATTATATTATAAAAAAAATAACTGTATTTATAATTCCTTTTAACTTACGAAGATGTAGGTGATAAATTAGAATTCTGTAAAGAAATTAGTCATGTATTTTAATTTTTAATGAAAGATTTACTTTATAAATGAAGTTTAAATTCATTGCATTTATTCTGCCGTATTAAAAATTAAATAAAGGGAATTTCATTATATGATTAAAAGATGGATAAGAGTTTTGTCATTTTAATAATTTTAGAAAGGTATGTTAATAATTTTTCGTTTAGATATGTTAAATATGTTAATAATTTTTCGTTTAATTAAGGTTTTTTAAATAATAAATATTAGGAGTGTTAAACTTAATATAGAAATTAAAGATCCAATTGAGAAGATAATATTTCATGAAGAAGTCTGGATAATCAGATATTGTCGAGACCGTTTAGGTCAAGAAAATGTTGAGGAAAGAAACATTAAATTTACTTCGATAAATATAGATGAAAATTGGATATTAAGGTAAAAAATTATTTAAAGTAAACCTTAAAATTATAAGAAATCAATGAATATAAATCTCGCAATAATAGCAGAAACAGCATCCATAAAGACGACATAATGGAAATGAGCCACTACATAGTACATATCGTGAAGAATAATATCAAGGGATGAATTAGAGAGTATAATTCCAGTTAGACCTCCTATAGCAAATAGAAAAGTAAAACTTATAGATTATCGCAAAGTGGAATTATAGTTAATTTTTATGTAATATTGAAATTTATATAAAAATTTCAATATCTAGTAGGAATTTTTATGATTATTGTATGCTGAGGTGAAGTAAGCTCAAGTATACTCTTTTAATAGTGGATGTTAAAATTATTTATATATAATTGTTATAATTTTACATGTTACCTTTTTTTTTACAGTGCATACAGACAACATATTGGCTGCGTTCAGCAGAGAAAGTAGTTTTGCAACTGTTGCGAAATTCTTCAACATGATTCGTTCTTGCCTTCAGTTCTTCGTGGATCTAAATGTATAAACCAATCATATTAAAGAATTTTACAACAGTTGTAAAATCGCTTTTTCTGCTGAACGCAGCTATTAAAACATGCCTGATGAATCAATCACTAAAATTATTGCGCGGAAAGACTTCTGAATTCGTTGGGCATTAAGCTTCAAGAAAAATAAGACACTAATATGAATTTTATAAACACAAATATTCGTTTCGTATCTCGATTCTGTGTTATGGTACTCCAGTTTGAGTAATAAATCAATTGCTTCGTTTCGACACTATTTTTCATAAATCTTCGATCCATTACGACCATCACGTGATAAAGCCCAGCAGCCTCGAAACATGCCACGGCCAGGAGGAAAAAGGATTAAGAAACGAGTACGTCTCGTTCTAACCGGTGCAACAGTCTCGTCTATAATTCAAATTTATTCCAAAAGAAGAGGAAAAACCCGCCGACGAGAAAACCGCGAGGAATATCGAGTACATTTCCCACGCTGGAAATTCAGCGAAGACGGGTGTCTACAACTCCAAGGAGCGTTTCGCGAAATTCCTGCCATACTCCACCCTTAACCTCCCTCCCCCTTCCCCTCCCTTCCCCACTCCGCTCCGCCACTCGTAGCGCGGTTGCAGCCTGCGCGCCCCCGGAGAGAGGAACGCGAGTCGTTACATCGCGAGGGATTGTCGTTTGCAGGTGGAGGGCGACCACCGCGAGGGACGAGTTTCGAAGCGGCGCTATAATACACGTATTCGCAGCTATCGGGGTAAATGGGGCATACCGGGCGTAACGGCGCGGCGCGGCGTGCAGCAGCCCGCCTATCGACCTGGCGCTCCGACGTTTAAGTCTCGATCTCTCGCGGCAATTTCACGGCGCGGCTCCCGTCGATTGCGTCGCGCGGGCTCGCTCTTGTTTCCGCGCGGAGCTCTCGACGGCCCTCCAAGAGCATATCTGGATATCGCGACGATCGCGGCACTCGCGCGTGATCGGAAAGTCGAATCGTGGGAATTATTTAACAAGAAAAGTTCGGTAAGTCCGCGCGAGGATCCTCCGGAGGAACAAAACAAAAAAAAAAAAGAAACGCAAAACTTCGAAAGCATATAGGATAACAATCGACAAGTTGCTGAAGCTGAATGGTTGTTTATTTTGTAACGAGGAAGTGAACAGAATGAAAGGAATTTAAACACTGCAGTTTTGCAGAGAAAATCTCGTTTCTTTTATTAGCGCGTACACAAACAAATATACACGGTGTCCCACCTCTACCGGATTTCCTTTTAAGAATGTGCTCCTGAGATAATTTTGAGACGAAAATCCTAATACAAAAATGTCGAGGCTATAATACTTTTCAAATTATAAACGATTTAAAGTTAACCAATATTAGCGGCTGAAATTCGCGCGCTCAGGCACGGTACATCCGATGGCTCCTTTTTTACATATCAATACACGAAACTAATTTCGTGACTAACGAACCTAATGACTATAACTGACTTAATAAATAATACTTAAACTTTATAGAAAAGTATACTATAGCCCTAAATAATTCATGATATTTTGCCTACGCCGTTATCGGGGTGTGAAAAAATAAAGAATTTCGCCGTAGGCTCGTATAGGCAAAATATCGTGAATTTTTAAATTTTATATTTTAAATTTTAATATTTAAACAAACTTATTATTTAAATTTATTAACATAATGTTTCTATAAAGTTTAAGTATTATTTTATTATATATTAAGTTAGTTATAGTCATTAGGTTAGTTAGTCACGAAGTTAGTTTCGTGTATTGATATGTGAAAAAGGAGCCATCGGATGTACCGTGCCTGAGCGCGCGAATTTCAGCCGCTAATATTGGTTAACTTAAATCGTTTATAATTTGAAGAGTATTATAGCCTCGACATTTTTGTATTAGGATTTTCGTCTCAAAATGATCTTAGGAACACGTCCTTAAAAGGAAATCCGGTAGAGGTGGGACACTCTGTATGTGTATGAACTAAAACTCTTGTGAGAGTAAATATTGTAAGAGCTGTCAGTTCGACTTTTTGGTTGCACGCAGTAATATATGTTCTCGAAATCAACCATCATGAACTTGTGAAATATAATTGAAACGCTTTTGAAAACTGTTAAATACACTTCCTACACATTAGTAATTTTGCATTCGAAGAATTTCAGATACAACTATTCTTGGTGCTTATCGCGTAATCCTCTTGCGCGTCATTTTATTTTTTTAATAATTGTACTCGCCTAAATTTTGATTGCGTGATTTGATTCTCTATGAATCTCTATGACCGTGTTATTTCTCCCACGATCCGTATATTGAATCCACAAATATTCAGTATTCATAAGTATTCATAATAGAGAACCGCAAATCTGGACTGACGAATGAATTTAACACAGATATTCAGTATTTGTAATAAAAAAAGCTGTAAAAATAAAACTAGGATAGAAATTAGGATTATAGGATTGAGAGAAATAATTATTTGTCATAATTGGCGTTTCTAAAAAGAAAATTTATTTTGTGTGAACTTTGTGGTTTCGATTAGGTTTTCATATTAATAATTTTAGATATGTACACGTGTCTGCCTATATTTTTAATAGTTCTAAAACTTACCAAAAGTTTCTTCTTTTTCAAATTTTTTTTTGAAAATATTGAAATATAATACAATTAATTTACAACAAATTATAATAATTATTTTATATTAATTCTTATATTACTTATAAGTATACTTATACAGAATATTTTAGGATTTAACGAACAAACTACGGAAGCATGTTCTATAAATGAAAATGAAGAAAAAAACGTTATAAAGTTTGACATTGAGAAATGCTTTATTACAAAGTTATAAAACAATATAAATCGTTTAGATAATAAATATAACGTAAATACACATAATGAGATGAACACGCTCGACTTATTTGTACACGAAATTTTCATACTCTGCGCAATGAAAAATCTGTTGTTTCCTACTTCGTTTCAATATTTGTTTGTAACTTTGTAAAAAAGCTTTTCTAATCAAATTTCATTTTTTTTTATTTTCACTTGTGGAATATGCTCCCGCAATTTATATTAAATCATAAAACACCCCGTATAATTTTAAAAATTCAGGACACAGTAATAAATTTAGATAATTTTTTTTATAGAAACAGCCATTCATGTCGAAAATATGTGTAGGTATATATTAAACCATGCGACTAAATTTTACATTTTATAATGCTTATTTTTATATAAATAAACTTTCAAATATAAATTCTTTTGCACTATATAAAAACAACAAATTTCTTTTGCAGACTAGTATTTAATTTATTTTGTTTATTTATTATAGAATAATAACTATTTAATTTCCTCAGCTCTTTCTATGTAATCCAATATATTATAAGTTCTAATTTTTTTAGGCAATAAAGTAACAATCTAAAGTTAGATAATTATTTTTTGAAAATTTTTCGTTATCTTTAGAATTTGAAATGTTAAAAAAGAAACGAACTGACCATAGTTTGTTTATCTATTAAATTTATTAAAAGATCTTTAATAACAATTTTCAATCCTAAATATGTTTGAAACACTAAATATGTTTGAAACATGTTTTAAATGATCTCTGTCTTGATAATTTCTACCTTGGAATTTCATGTGTTTTCATTTAAAATTTTTAACGCTAATATGTATTTTGTTAACATATACAGGGTGTCTAGTACTCAATGGTACAGCGCTTGTGGGCAGGTAGTGTGGAACTGACCAAACTGAACAAAAAAGTCCTCTACCATTTTGCAATTTTCGCAATAGTTATCGAGATACTAATCATTTTAAAAAAAGAAAAAATTTTACATAAAGGCCAAGTTTTTGCTTCACTATGATTCTATTGATCATTTTAATAACTTTGTTTTACGAAACTTAAAGTTATTTGGAAAGACAATGGCATTAAACTTTTGCTGCATATAATTTTGAATAATTTAAACAATTTATTTAAAAAATATTCTTTTGATTTGGAATAAAATATTTTTGTCTCTACTTTCTATGTTTAATCAGATCACTTGGCAATTTGTATGATCTTGTATTTGTTTTTGAACAACTTTTATTTGTTAAAATAATATTTTTGGTTTAAATAAGATGTATCTATGTACGATACACTTGTGTATACTTGGCGTAAATTTTTTTATAATGATTAGTATCTCAACTATTGCGAAGATCGCAAAATGGTAGAGAACTTTTTTGTTCAGTTTGGTCCACACTATCTCCCCACAAGCGCTGTACCATTGAGTATGAGACACTCTGTACATTTTTAATATATATTTTATGTATCTATATATTTTAACTCTTCGGTTGTTTTTTGTATTGTACCGTACATACAGTTATGTATAAATTGAATATTAGTCTTGACTTTGACACAACTTATCGACTATTTAGAATTGAATTAATTATATCAAAATTGATTCTAGAAGTATTATTAATTAATCGAAACTGAACCCCGTTATAATGAACTTTTCGTAGTGTCGGGGTAAATAAGTGATTTTACGCGAAATCGAGAGACCGTCGGACGGCGCCGGCGGAACAGTTTGACGAAATTAAGCTCACTTTTGGCGCTTCTGGAACTCAAGGTTTCAGAGCGTAAAGCTCGAAACTCTCGGCTTGCGCACGCCACAATGCAATCGCGCGTCGTCTCGCAGTTCCGTCGCCGTGCGGTAATACCGTAGAATCGAATTATGCGGCGTCGGTCGCCGCGGGAGATGGGAATTAATAGTTTCGGTCGGCGAGGAGAAAAGCTACGCGTCGACGCGGCGATGAGGGAATAGGGACGCCGCGCCGGCCGGGCGTTGTTCGCCGATGGGACCCGGGTATGGATATTGGGCAGTGGGCTGGCAGAACCTGCCTAGGCAATAAATCAGAGCCGTCCCACGGTAATATACTGCTCGGTCAGCCTGTTTAACCGTAATAAAGCGCATTGCTCCCTGCAGAGCGACTGGAATCGAGAAGTCTCGCAAGACGTGCTTTTCGGCGTTCCGGTAAACTCCGCGCCGAATCGATTGCGACGTCGCGTTTCGAATACTTATTTGTCTCCGCGAATGTGATATTTTCCAGGAATTTTGTGTACGGTTAATCTCCTGAGTGCAGAAATAAGCTGTACAAACGTTTGCAATAAAAATTGAATTGGCGCAAAAATATTCGAAAGGTTTTTGACCGAGTCTGCGACTTCAAGAGAGAGCAATTTAATGTTTTAAAAATGACGAACTCGTAAATGGTGCAGAATTATTTTTATAAAAGGATGTACATACGTGCAGCCTCGGCCGTAAGTAAAGGTTCTCAATTGCATTTGTTGCACTTTTATTAATGAAATTTTTTTTGTTTTTTGCATTTTCTTGGAAAAAGCGGTAATACGTAATTATTTTCTTTTTTTTTGCGTTTTTCGATAAAAAGGCGATTATAAAAATGAGAAGAGAACTGACAATATATTAAAATTGTTATATAAATAAATATTATTTTTCTATAAAATTTATTTGTCTTGGAAATTCAATAAATTTATTTTTATTAGAGATAGAATGTTTACATCAATTTGTACTGTATATTTATGGTCAAAATTTTATACATACCTACATATATATAATAATTGCGGTTAGTCTTTTTCTCGTATGTCAGCAATGTTTAAAAAGTTAAGGCTCTGTCCAGACTCTTGAATTATGAATTCTGTCGTGTGAACATGGTGGACATGATTTTGTGCGAGGGAGTTAAAATTCATTGAAGGCGTGTAGTTAAGACGCGATTAAGCTCGCTTGGAAGTACGTGAGGAAAAATCGCCGTGACTTTCCGAGATCGCGGAACGTCGCCGGGCTGCCTCGAGGACGAGGTAGACGAAAGTTCCTTTCCGAGTGGGCGACAAATATCGTTTCCACCTCGATTCGATAGCAATCGAGGGAAAACAAACGCTCGCTCGAGGGGCCGAGGATGGATTATTCCGGCGCGCCGATGCCTCCGCGCGATCCTTTTTTCACGTCCTTTCCCGACCCTCGTGCCTTAAGCTAACCTTTTTTTATATGCCATTCCTCGATCAAACATTAAAATTTTTTTCTTATTTAAACAGTTTGGCAAATGTCCAAGTTTCTCAATTTTTTACGTGCCTAAGTTTCAGATTCAGGTTTTTAATATGCTTTTATCAAGACGGTAAACTTTGTTTTATAAAGAAGGAGCTTATGCATTTTGGATAGTTTGGAAAGAGATCGTTGGATTTACCTGTTTTTTTCTTACTCAATTTTACACTTGCTTAATTCAAGAATTATGGTTAAAATTGTCTCGGTATCTGAGAACTATTTTTTTCACTTTTGAAGAGAAGAAAACAATAATTTATTTTATCACTTTGTCAAATTATCAGCGAAATTCTCTTAATCTATTTTTATTAAAATCATTGCTCTTACTTGCACTAAAAAATCATAAAGTGATAAAATAAATCATTGCTTTCTTCTGTTTAAAATGTGAAAAAAATATTTCTCGGATACAGAGACAATTTCAATTATGATTTTCGGATTTCAGCAAGTAAGATTTAGCAAGAAAAAAAATAAACCCAAATCCTTGCGTGCTTCCCAAATCACCTAAAGTGCATAGATTAATTTTTTTCACATACATATATGATGACTATACAACTGCACATGAAACTATAACATACTTTATTTTGGCCATCTAAAAATACGAATTACATAAAAAACAATTCTGATAATTCAATATAAAAAGTATTTAAATACACTTACACGATTTATAGATTTATATACAACTGAATTGTTTCTTCTTGAAATATATTGTTAAACATGAAAATATGTAACGGATACGTATTTTTTTTATACAGGCCCATCTCTTGAGTTTTAAGGAATGAAATCTGATAATCTCTCAAAACTAATGTTTTGCAATTATCATTGCTTATAATGGAATGGTAAATTATATAAAAGTCTCTTTTATATAAAACTTTTATATTCTTTATAATTATTTTATATTTTGCAAAAAATTAATATTTTTAAAATTTTAGTTCTGTTATAATATTTTTTGAAATATAGTTTTTTAATTATAATACAAAAAAGGAAGATAAATTTGATATATGATAAATTTATTTTATAAATTTAATCTTGGAGAAATAAGTTGAAAAATTAGTGTCATGAAAATTTTTTTGTTAAATTCATTTTTTAAATGAATTCATATTAATATCTATTCTAAATATTCATAAGTTCAAGTAATGTCGAAAGTAATTTTAATTTATAAAATAAAAGTCTAATTTTATGAATTCCATATTCCCATTTTAATTAATTTAATACGTGGACGACTCTTTTATCTTTTAATATTCTGTATTAGATTGCGATATGATATATCCAGGGTTGGAAAGTAACACGTTAATATAAAAAATATAAATGATCGTTACTTTTTTCTATATGTAATAGTGACTGTAATACGTTATATTTTTATAGTTACAGTACTGTAACAAATTTAGCCATTATCTACTTTTATCGTTACTTTAGTTCCCTTTTTTTTACCTACATTCAATAGATTGTTTTTAATTGATTAGAAATATTTTAGTTAAATTAAAATATATTAAAAGAGATTGTATTTTATACTTTATATTATATTAGACTGCATACCGATAGTCACTAACGATACTAAAAGTCTATATAGTACATGTAATATGAATTATAGATTTTCAGTATTGGTAGTGGATATTGGAAAAGGTGCACTTTTAATAACAACATTGAAGTTTAAAAACAATATTATAATAAAAATTTTCAATAAACTTTGCGTTCTTGAGGTACAATCTAAATTCCTACAGAGATTCGTAGGTGTACACTAAAAAAAGAGAAGTTAGAAAGATTATTAAATAAGTTTAATAGAAAAGAAGCTTGCTAAATTAATTTAGAGTTTTAAATTGTTATATTGATTTTTATATTTAATATTTATTAGTAAATAATGCAATTTTAAATTCTAATATTTTATTATTAGAATTAAAAACTGTATTATCATTTATATAGCATTGCAAAATAAGTAACAAACTACTCATTACTTTCCTCTTTCAGTAATGATAACTGCAGTATAATGCATTACTTTTTAATATTAGTAACGAGAAAAATAATGAGTTACCGTTTATTCGTTAGTTTTACGAAAAGCGACGACAACGGTACCGTGTTGCTTCCATAAAGTAACGTTCTCGATCTTTTAGACATCCGTATATCAAACACCGAGGCATTAACTAGTCGTTTTCAATGCCTCTCTTTTATTTCCCCATCACGAACGGGGCGTACGTCCAGCTACGACATGTGACCTTCACGAGAGGGGGAGGGGGAAAAAAACGCTCGTCTAACGGGAGAAGGACCGTTTACCGCCGATCACAGGGCGCGTTGCGCCAACGACCGCAAGCATCCCTTACGTTTGCTCCGGGCCAATTCGGACAATTTGACGAGCGGCCGGTCGGTGATACGGCGCCATTGCCCAGTCTCGGAGTGCCTATCCCGGTGCGTAATGCCGCATAACCGTTCTGCATTACATGCTGGGTGTAGGATCGGTATGCGAGCGCAACCCCCTCCTCCCCTTCCTCCCTCCCTCGCTCTCTCTCCCCCGCCCCACGTCCCCGCGCCGCACGTCCGGACGCTCGCGCGCGCGCTGTCCACCCTAACCCTCTTCCACCCCGCGAGAGAGGTACGGGGCGGCATGTATTTCGCGGGGTGAATAGCCGACGCGGTATGTTCCCTGGCTCGACGCCAGGCCGGGGTAACTATCAGCGCTACCACATTAATAGAGTTTTATTGTTATTTACGGCAAAAGGGTCGCCCTCACCCTCTCGCTTCTCGCTCGCTCTTCCCCCCCCCCCTCCCCTTACTCTCTGTCCGCTCACCTACGCGCGCGCGTCCCTTCGCGCGCCCACCACGCCGCTATAATAACCCCCCGCCGCGAATTAATCGCCGCGCGTTCGATTTATTTTATTACCCGCTACTTTAAACGCCACTCGTATACACAGCATCCATTGCCGGCTATTCGTTTGTAATTCGCGTTCCGGCGCGTTAATACCGGGCCGCGTATAGGTATATGTATACGATCGTTCGCGTAAATCGGCCGCGACGGGCTATTATTGCGCGATGAATCATTTTTTTTTTTCCTCGCTAATCCCGACGCGTGTTTGCAGTGTCGCCGACGCACGCGCCGAGGTGCCCCTCGCGCGCTCTTTTCGTGCCTGGGATTCATTAGGGTCTCATCGAGGTTTATATGTAAATCCACATGTAAAACACGAGGAGACAGAGGAAGATCGCAATAACTCTTTTTATACAAATCGATCGGTAATCACTATTTGTTTGTGTCAATCCTCTCTCAGATGAAACGAGCAAAGAGCGCGACGAGTGAAACGTCGCGCAATTTCCGGGATTGAGAAACATTTCCATTTCTATTTCCTTAATTTTGCAGTCGATGGCAAGCTGGCAGCTTTCAAATTTGAATCGAATTAGCAAACTTTTACTTTGTAAAAAAAAATCTTTGCGAGAGAAAGCCGGGTGAGGAGAGAGAGAGAGAGAGAGAGAGAGAAGAGAGAGAGAGAGAGAGAGAGAGAGAGAGAGAGAGACGTGATTGCAAAAATGAAGGGAGCTCCATGGAAGAGGATATATTTTTAAAAGTTCTTGTTATCGCCGTTGCTCCCGTAATTCCCGACAAACTCGATCAATTCGTTCGCGTCACGCTCGCGCTAATGTATCCCCGTCCCGCGCGCGCGCCGCGTTTTCAGCTTACAACATCTTACACTTCGGCGTGAAATTTCAGAAGACGCGGCGCGCGCGGCGCAGCACACTGTCATGCGAGCGTAGCAGCTCGGATTTCGCGGGAAGTGCCACTTCGCCCGGTGTCGCGCGTCGCGTCGCGTCGCGTCGCCTTGCCTCGCGTTGCATCTTCCCCGAAATTATTGACCTCCGGCTGTGTGATGCCCTTGCTTTTTGCAAAGGACAGGCTGCTTTCGTGGGAACAGCTCGTTTCACGTTCGGAGCCTCACCTCAGTGGCGATACAATTCTTGTGCTTCGGTCTATATTATTGTAACGTCTTCATCGCGTAAGATCCACTGATAGGTCGAGCGCAATTTCTTCCGTTAACGATGAATCAATGGATAATTCTTACATTTTGACGTTACAATATTTTATCTATGGACACATGTTAATTAGATTTTATTAAGTTAATTTTAATTATATTATTATGACGACTGCACACGGAAAAAACGATTTTGCTGGGAGGTCAAAATTGGATATGAAAATAATTTTGTTGGAAAGTCTAACTGATTTGTTAAAATATCAAAATGTTTAACAGCAATCCTTATCATTTTTTACTTTCCAAAGAAATTATTTTGATTTCCGTGCAACAAAATTATTTTTAGATCCAATTTTGACCTTCCAGCAAAATCGTTCTTTCCATGCGTATGCAGTTTCACCATATTTTTGTCACTAGATATGTAAGCGTTTAGCGGTTGAAAAGGATTTAGTTACGTTGAAACATTCCGTATTGTTTTTGTAATATATTCGGATTATTTTATTAATATATTTGAATTTATTAGATAACTCAAATTTGTTCATTTCATTATTAGTCTTGATTTACCCCTATTGTTTTTCCGTTGATTATAATTAATTGAGTCTTCAAATTTAAATTTAATTATGTTTTACCGTTGATTTTTTACAAGTATGTTTTTAATCTATATATTATGCACTCAGAGAATAAAAACATAGTATAATGGCGGCAATAAAAGTGACAACTGTATAAGTTTTACATGTAGAATTAATGTACATAATTGAATAAACTGTTTTATAATCGCACCAACTATAAAATATTGCAACTAAAGTTCATTCAACTATGTACATTACTTTATTCAACTATGTGCATTAATTCTACATATAAAACTTGTACAGTTATTATTTTTGTTGTTTCTCTCATGCGGAGATAAATTATTATAAGAGGAGAAAGAATATCAGATCGTTAATACCAGGATATCCATTATACAATTTCTTCTTTTTCTACAATATTATATTGAAGATAATATCAGATAGATTATTCAAAGTAACTTAAGATGTAATATTTAAAATTTACCGAGAATACGTTTCATTTTATAACTATATAATCACAAGGAAGAAATAATAAAATTTATTATTTTCCCAATAATCTATTTTCGGATTAATTGCTATGTGTACATTAATTTGACAAGTTCTTATGAAAAGTTTATTAAATCGCCTTTTCAATCCTCTCCAGCTGGCACATTTATTCCTCGCCGTTCGTTCACTTAAGTGCAGACACTCGTACGACATTCGGATTCGCGTTAATCCTCTCAAATAGTAAACGCGGCGTAGCGATCCTCCGCCGACTGATTAAAGTAAATACGCGCTTTGATCGCAGGGTGTCTTTCGCCGTAGATCGCAAGAAGCCAATTTAGCAGATTCTCTCGTCACAATAAATAATTGCGATGCGTCAAAGTAACGATTTTAGTACGCCAGGCTCGTTAACGCGCGGATTATGGCCGCGCTTTGAAGCGCGCCCCGGCGCTTTTCCTGGCGGCAGATAGACGACGCTTCTAATTAAACTAAGTCTTTGATCCCCCGAAAGCACGAAGAAGCTGTAGCGAACGTCAAGCGGTCGGTTTCGCCGTTATTAATTCGAATAAAATTCCGACTGTGTTCGTCTAATGTTCGTTTGATATTGCGCGCCCTGCAGGGCGCGATACGTTATATAGATGTCTTTTCTATACCTTCGCAGACGCGAATTGCCAATCTCCGAAAATATCGGGAGTCGCGCGGAAATACCCACGGGCTTCCTTTCAACCTGTTCAGCATAAGGAAATCGAGCAATTCCTATTTCAATACATTCCGATACATGATATCACGTGTTTCGTCAAAACCATAAAAACTCATTTCTTCGTTCGATCTCTCACGTCCGCTTTGGGCGATCCGTATAATTCACGTCTATAAACTTAGAATATAATTCTATTCATAATTTGATGAATCTTGTAACATAAAAAAAACATTTTAAAAACACACAGGGTAACTGTCCCAATTGCTGCCGGTGTCCCAATTACTGCTGCTTTTTTCAATTGTAATATTAGAATAAACAATATGAAAGCATTTTATATATTAAAAATATTTTAGTGTTAAACTGAGACTGTTATATAAGCATAAGCACAACTATATGAAAAATTGGATAAGATTTATATTTATAAAATAATTAAAGAAGTTAGGAATGTCACTGAGCATGTAGAATCTATCCTCTTCTTAGCGGCAGCGGAACAGAACTACATGTTTTGAAAGTAAGCAAGCCAACGTGGAATATTTTCTCTTTTATATACTAATTTTTTTTTATATATAAATTTTTTTATATATAAATTTTTATGTATTAAAGCAATTATATGATAATGCTTAAATGACATTTCAATAAAATAAACATAAAAAAGTAATGGATTACTTTTTAAATTTCATTTATTGAAGTAGCAACATTAGGGACAATTATTTCAAATTTGCCTGTATTACTACCGGCAGTATATGAGTCTTGTTATGCGTGAATATATAACCTATTCGCGCCAATTACTGCCAACTTTGAACTGACAAAGACGGGCAATAAATATGGAGGCAATATTTGGCACGTGGAGCAGTAATTGGAGGAGAGGCAGTATTTAGAAATTGACTGGCAGTAATAGGTACAACACCTTATATTTTATTCGTTTTATTACATTTAAATAATTAATTGGTTTTTGAGTTTGCTGCTTTTATTTTATGTATATTAAACCTTATATTTTATTCGTTTTATTATATTTAAATAATTAATTTGGTTTTTGAGTTTGTTGCTTTTATTTTATGTATATTAAAGTTTTTACTTAAACAATGATAAAAAATAATATCTGCTACGTATTTGAAAAGCTTTGAAGTGTAAACATATTTATCAATATTATGTGCTTAAAGTGGCAATAATTGGAACAGTTACCATATTACATAAAATGTACTGAGTTGAAAAAGTTATGTTTTTAAAAAATAATTTGTTGCCATTTTTCATTATTCATTGAACATTATTTATTGAAAAAAGTAAAGTTTGTTACTCGTTAACGTTATATCGTTACTCGAAAAGTAACGCGTCGTTACACACGCGTTTTCCGTTATTCTTTTACGAAATTTAAATGATTTTTTTTTTAAATGACAAAGACTCTGCTTTATGTTGCTAATTGACTAGTCACTAGCTGATAGGAAATATGATTGCGATTAATTACAACATAACGCTTCTTTCTTTTCAAACTCGCTTATACTCACTTCGTACATATTGTATATATATATATAAACATATATGTATGTATATAAACAAAATAACGATAAAAGTAATGATAATATTCATTATCGTTACCAAAAAGTTGTAACTATATGTTACCATAACCGTCACTAATACCACACTATAACGTTGTCATAAATTTGTTACTAAAAAGGGAACTGTAACGGTATTCATTATCGTTATCAAAAAAATTATAACTATGTTACCATCACCGCTACTAATACAACACTATAACGCCGTTATAAATTCGTTACTAAAAAGGGAACTGTAACCTTAATGACATTACAAGTCTAACGCGTTACTTTCTAATCTTAAACACATATATGTGAAAATATACTGCACGTATATCAAATTATAAAATAGCACGCGGAAATTGTAATTAAAATTTTTGAAATATTCTAAAATCTTCACGTAAATTATAGATTATTTTAAGTTAACTTTAAAATACATATACAAGTCTTAAAAAAATGTAAAAATTTAAGAGATTTTTTCTCAAAACAAAAAAAATAATTTTTATAAATATATGTCCGAAAATAGAAATATACTTCGTTTCCAAAACGACGATCTCCTAAAACGTGTGGCTAAAATACTTTTCGCAAATAAAATAATGACTGTTGTACATTAAAATTTGAAATATTAAGAGAATAACTAGTACTAATAAATCATATTTTAGGAATAGTTTTTGTCGCGTAAGAAAAGTTGTCAAAGGTTAAAAGGAAAGGGATAGCTACCTTTATTCTGCTCATAAATATTTATATTATCTTTGTAAACTTGCTCACTCTGTCCTCATTGTAATTTTTAAATTTTTTAGACAAAAGGAAAGGTTTTTCTCTAAAATCTTTAAGAACAATTGTTATCGAGACAATTTGATTTTTATGTTTATTATCTTAACCCAAATTTAATCAATCATTAATTATTTAAACAACAAACATTCTTGCCAAGAATTTTAATAAATTTTTTTACTTCTATGATTAAAGTAAATACAGCGCGGAAAATTCTATTATAAAAGTATTTGAAATAACTTTCACTTTCTGTTTTCATTATTTCTAACTTTTTTCTTGACATTTTATACCTTTGAACGACACTTTGAATTGTCGGACACATGTTTCATTTAGAGAAACTTTTTTTTTATTTTGATCTGGGAAATCTCCACTTAAACTTTTTTAACATTTTTTCTTAAAACCCTGTTTTATTTGGATACATGGTAAATAAAATTATAAATAGAATTTTATATCTTGAAATCTCACGCGAATTATAAATCATGTAAAGTGGGCTTAATGATCAAGAGGCTCTCCCATATTTCTTTCTTCGCATCTCTTTAAATAAGATGAATATCGAGATCATTAAGGATCTCATGCAAATGGAAGAAGGGGTGCCGTTTGACATAACGAAAAACGAATATCGCAAAGGGCATCTAAAGGCACGTCGGGAGAAACAGGGGGACCGGTTACTGTACGAAGATAAATGTTCGTATTCGGAGTAGTTACAACGGGCTCGTTTAATTTAAGCGGCTAAAGACGTCACGTATTTGATAAACGAGAATTCCAAACGTTCGGTTGGCGCCATGTAATTCATCCGTGAATTTCGCCATTATTCGTATGTCGATCATACCGGTTTTGCACGCGTGGCTGCCCGACGTTATTTCATGTACAGAAAGGGAATGGAAGTAGCAATATTTGAACGGACGACGAAAGCTCGATACACATTTTATTTAATTACCTGCAACTGTATTTCAAGAAGAAAAGTGTTTTCAAATAAATTTAAATTGAAAGGAATTAGACTCCCAAGAATAAATCAGAAATAATGAAGTAACGCGGTCGACACGGATGTTGGTGTGTATAATAAGTTTTTATTGTTACAATATATCTAGCCACACACAAGCTGCACGTGGCATTTTTGTTGGTTTGGAGGAGGCGGATTTTTATAGATGCTTGTTAGCATCAAAAATATTAAATTGCTTATCAATTTAATTTGTTAATTACAGTGAATTCCGACTTCATGTATAAGAACTGTGTTTTAAAGATTGATAAAAATGCGGCTCGCAGAGTTTGAGTGTGGATATTGGCTGAATAACAAAAAATGTTTTCATTTTTCACTAGATACACTCTTTTACGTTAAAGTGACTGAAATTTGTATAACATTATCATAATTCCTTTAAATAACAAAAATTATATAACAAAATGTAACTTTCCCGATCAAAATGTTATGATCTTATTGTGTGTTAGTCGCCAGTACACACATATGCGTGCACGCGCGCGAATACACACACAGTATTTTTTGTTATGTAAATCTTATTTTACAATATTGTAATTAAATTGTTTATAAAAATGTTTAACATAAAACGTTAAAAAGTTTCGGAACTATATGAAATATACTCAATATAAAATTAAATAAAAGTTTAACTTAAAAAAAATTTATTTCTCTACCAATATTTAGAATTTATACTTTAATATATGTATAATCAGTAGTATCAATCAATAATTCATCAGACATTTCAATTAGCGTCGACTATGCATCTAACGTTTCAGCTTTACCTCACCGCAATTTTCGTGAATTTTTCCCCTGTTCTCTGTTTTTTTTTTTTTTTTTTTTTGACG
>NW_012026793.1:107605-125616 GCF_000956235.1 Wasmannia auropunctata | reverse complement strand
GAAAGAGAGAGAGAGAGAGAAGCTCTCCGTTGCGAGACGGTTACGAAAAGAGGACGTCGCGGGATGCAGAATGAGACAAATGATGAGTCCCGGGCGTCAGGGGGTGTGAGGGGATACCGTCATTTAACATGTAGCTGAATAGCCATCTGGAAGAATGGCGAACGGCTCTCTTCGCCGAGAACTCTCTGCTGTTCCCTCCCGACCCTGCTGTCCCCTCCCCCCCTCCCGCGGAATTTCATCCGTCGCGGTGCTTCAACGCCTCGATCACTGAATTACTTTCGACCGAAAAACAGACGAGTCGGACGCCATTACCGCGGCGGAAATTCCGGGAAAAAGGTACCCTCGAAATTCATGTATAAAATCATATCGAGATAAAGGAAGTTCCTCTGATTGGTAAGAGGAAAGAAATTGGTAAAAAGAAAGATTTGCTTTTAGTAACTTTTTGGCGATCATTGTATAAATGTTTATCAATATTTTAACGATTTACAGTAATTATTAAGTTTTTCTTTAGAAAACTTCGGATCTGCAAGATCTCGTAACAAACAGACTATATTATTTAAGCAATTCAAGAATTTTATATACTTTCCGTTTAACAATCTTATTTTAAATAAACTTATAATACAGTGACACAAAAGAGATCTATAGATTTGTCAATTTTGATAAGTAAATAATTTTTAAATCAAGCAATAATATTTATTTTTCTTTTCTCCGTTAGGATTATATTATATAAAGAATATAAAGAATTATATTATATATCAGATGATACAACCTTGGTCATAACTTATAAAGCACCTTCAATTTAATGCATTTTCTTGGAGAAGTTGGTAATAGAAGACAAAGGAGGACTAACAAAGTATTGAAATTGTTATAAAAAATGAAAATAAATATTATTTTTCAATAAAACGCTGTTTTTTTAATTTTTCGTTAGATATAAAATGTTTACATCGATTTGTGTAGGTAGGTATATTTAGAGCCAAGGCTGTTTAAAGCTCAGCAATTAAAATGCTCTTCTCTCTCTCTCTCTCTCTTTCTTTCTCACACATTCTTTCTTAAATAAAATTCTTGTATCTGCGAGAATACTTTTCCGCTTCGAATTAAGCGTTCTTGACTCATAAGGCAGCTTGTGTTTATGTCGTCAAACTGCCGTTACGTCCTCTGATCTATTTCCTCCGCAATATTCTTTCCCACGTTCCTCTTGCGTTCTTCTTTTTCTGTGCAGCCGGCCAACTCTTTATCTTCTCAACGGGAGTTTATTCTTGCACCGGGCACGGAGTAAAGCAACGAAAAGCAGAGGGTGGCGAGACGACAAAGTGGATGGGAGCCACGAAATTTCAAGACTCCGTTCTACAACCCTTCTGTATAACAGCGCGAGTCCTGCGTTGTTAAATTATTTCTGACGGCCGTTTTTGTGCCGACTTACCGTAGAATTTACCTTTAATATATAATTCAGGATTTGAGAAAGTGAATGTAAATGAGGTACCATAATTAAGAAGTCAAGTATATTTTACTTTTACGAAAAAAAATTGCACTTTAAAAGTAATTAAAATATTAATTCATTTCTTTAGACAAGTACATTTTTATATTTTTAGCGCATTTTTATCAAAAAGATATTCTCTAAAAACTAAAGTTGAACAAATAATTATCTTGAGGTTAAAAGAAGATGATCAAGAGACAATTAATCTTTAAACCACCACGCTCAAAAAAATCACAATGTCGGTCTGACCGCTATTATGCTTCCGCTAATTTTATAAGTTAATTATAATAAAAAATGTATGTTTTCTGAAGTCTGTTGATGAGGGAAAAGGAAAATTATGTTTTAATGTGATGGCTAACAAAAAAATGTCATATACAATAGAAATAAAATATATTTAAATGGTGACAAATAAGAAAATTATTGACAAGTAACGTTTCAATAGCGGTCTGTGAGACCGATATAGTGGTTTAAAGGTTAAAAGAATTGATTTGAAATATTTTCATGATTTATTAAGATTCTGGTGGCATATACATATATATTCTACCTATAATCTTGATTTGAAATAAATAAAGAAAGAGAGGATAAGTTGTTGCAAAAGATGCGAAATTGCGATACCAACCCGTCAAAGCACTTTTGAAGTGCTTTCGTAAAATCACATTTCCTATCTTTATGCATCTTTTCTTCTACTTAAACCGATTTTTATAATATTTTCCTTTTTAATATTTTCCAGAAAAGAACAGACTGTAATTTGATTGAATGTAAAAAGAAAAAAAATTATAATTGAAGGATCTGATGCAACAGACAAGCCTACTTTTTTTTTTTATAAAAACGGAAAAAACCAACTCTAAGCTAGGTGATGGAAAAAAAATATGCGCTTCTACCAATATCACACATTCGGCCACGTTGTGGGTTAGCCCATTGTTGCAATAAGCCTTTCAATTGTGAAAAGTTACGAGCAACCAGAGTTGCAAAAATGACTGATTTTTTCAGACTGTGAAAATTTCTCTCTGGATGATTTTTTTCAAACTCAAAATTCAGAAAGATCTTATTTAGGAAAAAAACAAAACGCGAATAGCAAATTATAATAAAATGGTAAAAAGGGAGAGAATCAAATAGATAAAAAAAATGATGATTCGATTATATTGATTCAGTAATGAGAAAAGAAACATAAAGATAAACAGTTTTGCTTTGCAATTTCATAATTGCATCTTCCTTCAAAGCGCCTCACTCGCAAATCTTTAAGATACGATTGGCAATTCGATACGTCAGGTTTCGATTTATGCTACTTTGTCACTTTTACGAATAAAACGCGTAAGTAGAACGGACGCATCATTCCATCGCAGTGTTTTCGCGACGAGCTAGGGCACTCAAAGGAAGGAAGAAAGCCCAGGTATGAAGGGATGAAGGGATTCGGTTTCGATGTATTTTGCCTGTAATCCAAACTATACCCTCCGGCTGGAGAACTCGTCTTCTCGGCTCCGACAACGGCGGCCGGACCTGGAACGATGGGGGGAGGGAGAGGAGAGGGGGAGAAAGAAACGAGGGAGTTTTCCCAGACAAGGTTATATCCCTTATACTTCTTTCCTCCCGCCGGTGATTCCGGCTGAGGGATAAAGGACGATTTTCGGGCACAAAGATTGGAAATCGCCCGCCTCGCCCGTTATTTCCCCGAGCTGAATGGCGGCCGCGAGGTTGGCGCGACGTTTTTCCTCTCTCGAAACCACCTCGGAGAACCGAGATTTTTAGAACTTCATAGATTCCGTGGATCCAGCTTATCAAACCTTCCCTCCCTTCCCCCCTCGAGATTCCGCGGGCTTATCGAACCATCGGTCCCTTAAACGCGCGATCGCGTCTGACTCTTTTTTTTTTTTTTTCTTTACAAATAATCCGAGTTCATTTCTGCGGAATGCCACGATCGAGCTCATTGAATCGTGATCCCGCGATCCTAGACAGCGCTTTCCTCGTGGTCGGAATCATCATCCTTGCTAAATGTGAAATGGTTTTCGACGGTCTGTGATGAATTATTCGGTGGGTTCGCGGTCGACTTCGCGTCACGGGAAGACTAATTTACGATCGGTACCCTTAACCCTCGGCGAGGGTTACATTATAATAACCTGACACACGGATCGGAGGTGCCACGTCGACATGCACCAACTTCGTATAAACTCCTCGAATACGAAAACGATTCACCTTCTAATTCTAATAAAATTATTTTTGTATCATTTAACTTCTATCGCTGAAAGATGAGGGAAAAAACGTTTTTTAAGACAAAAATAATTCCTCTAAGCTGAAATCTCCAATTCGAAAATTCAACTTTATCAATTCGAGGAATTAGAGAGGAATTATTCTGCGATTTTGGAATTTGATCGTTTAAATAGACTAAATGGTATTCAATTATCTTATGATATAAAAACTTACGAGACTTTATGATTCTACAAATAGTAGAGCTTTATAAGATGTCAAAACGCAAAAAGAGATAATAATAGCCGAAGATTCGGGGGGGATCGATAAAATAAGTCGTAGCTTATTTTCTTCCTCCCCCCCATTCTGTTCGGTAAATTATATGGCGTTATTTTTGGGATAAGTTCGATAAAACCCGCACGGGTTCGCGGCGTGAGAAACGGCTTGTAAGGAAAAAAAATTGTAAAAAATATAGGTCGTGCGCGCGCGAAACGATAGCCCGCAGGATTCGAACCGAAATCCCTGATAAATTGTCTAAGGACGCGAGGAGGGAGAAAACAAAGGAGAGAGAGGGGAAGAGAGGGGGGAGGGAGAGTTGCCGCGTCTCTGCATTTTACAGGTCGGACATTCTCTTTCGGTCATCCCCCTCCGCTAGATTCCCGATCTTTTCTCACGACTCGATAAGATTCGGAGCGTGCCGGCGAAAATGAGAGCCCTAGAAAGCTCGAACGGCGGCATTGCGACGCCCCGATAAATTTCCGAAAATCTTATCTTGCCGTCGTCCGCTCGCAAAGTGGATGATGGCTGGCGTCAAAATCTATCGCAGATATTGCAATAAATTAATCCTTTCTTGTGTCCGATTTATGTATTGCAGAGAGAGAGAGAGAGAGAGAGAGAGAGAGAGAGAGAGAGAGAGAGAGAGAGAGAGAGAGAGAGAGAGAGAAAGAGAAAGGAGGGAGGGAATAAAAATTGACATTTCTGGTTCAAGAAAAGTCTGACAAGAGACCTGTCATAAACTGTTAGGAACCGATCCGATTTTCCTTGAAATATGTTGTTAAACACAAAAATTTAAGATATACGTATTTTTTTTATATTCAATTTGAGATTTAAGAGGTAATATCACCTTTCAAAGTTAATTGTATATTTGATTTTAGGCAAATATCAATGAAACGGTGAAATATAAGAAAAAAAAAATTTTTTTATAATTTTTTATGAATTTTATAATTGTACATTTAAATTTTTCGAAAATTGAATATTCTTCAAAATTTCTTTATTTTATAAAATTTAATTTTTCGAAAAATATAAATACTCTGTTATAAAATGCATAGAAAACCGTAAAAGTTTTGTTTTAAAATATTGTTTTATATGTCCCATGATTTTGTTGATAATTGCCCCAAATCGAATAGAAGCGTTACTTTTAAGAGGCAATTTCAGCTCTTGCATTCAGATTGAACAAATATAAAATACGTGTCCTAAAGATTTTTATGTTTAACATATACTACAAGAAAATTAAATCATTTTCGGACAGTTGTGACAGGATTTTTGTAAGACTACAAAAAATAATTCATTATTAATAATTATTTTTGTTAAAGAATTGATAAATAACATTCTCGAAAATTGCAAATGAAAAATAAGGAGAAAAGGGCTAATGAGAGTATAAGCGCGGAGAGTAAGTTAACCGCGTTTATATTTTCATTAGCCATTTTCTCCTTATTTTTCATTTGCAATTATTTTTATATTCTCTTTAAAATCGCCCTATCATCTAATTTCTTTGATCCGTGGATAAAGGAATAAGCAGTATCCAATTTTAGAAGAAAATATATATTCAGTTTGTCGTGGGAATAGCCACATGGGGTGGATTTTTACATTCCGATAACAAGAAAATGAATCTCAGTTGCAGTAATTTTTCTTCGTTAAGAATCCATTGTCTATTTTATTTTCTCTTACTTTTTTAAAGAAAACGTTAAGTAAATCTACATGCATAATAATTTCAAATAAACTTATAAATTGTAAAACAATCACTAGTATACAATATGCAGTTAATAACAGTGACTTTTAGTTGAAATAAAAATCACGTCAGATAATCGTTTACGTAATAAAAAAAAAATAGATGGCTATTCTAGGGTTAATTTACACTGTTAAATTTATAAGTGTCAAATTTAATTCTATTTAAATCGCCACTGCTTCCACTTAATGTATTATAGTTATTGTTAAATAAAACAATGGAATTTAACGCAAATTTGGATTAATTAGAACTGTTTTAAAATATTTAACTCCGTTGTTTTAGTTTAAAAATAGCTATTTATTAAATAAAGGAGCAGTGACGACTTAAATAAGGTTAAATTTGACACTAGATTTAACAGCTTGTGCAATTTAAAAATTCTACCATGCTGGAAATCTGATGTTTACATTTTTCGGTAAAGTGTTAACGTAAGATATATAGAAAGAGTCGTGAAACCGTTTTGTAAAACGGAAGATATGCGCACGTGTTGGTGCAGCGTGGAGATGCAACTGGTCCGATGCGTATCGGCGGTGAAACGTCTGATTGCATCGCGGACCGATTTCAGAAACGAGGCAAGCTCCTCGGCTGCATTGTATAACCTATGTGGCCTGATTTTATCATCAGACGAAACGCTGACAATTTCGAGTTGCGTCACCTGTTGCACCAAAACGACGTGCTTCCTCGAGCGCATTATTAGAATTGCAGCCGGGCCTATCTCGCGAATCTTTGCTCGATTATCGACGAGAGAGAGAGAGAGAGAGAGAGAGAGAGAGAGAGAGAGAGACCATGCGACTTTCTCGTCACTGATTATCCGTACAAATTCAACAATTTGTACTCGTATTCGTAACTCTCTTCTAAGTGAAACGTGACATTTTCAGAAAGAATTGCTTTCTTAGAGATTACTATTTAATTAACTGTATGAACAAAAAAATACGTTTCTTTTCAATTAATTATAGTTTTGCAATTACGATTCCATTTTAATAGAATAATTGATAGAGTTTTCATTTGAGATTTACTTATCATAAAATATATTGTAAGTAAATTATAAAAACTAGATGACATTTTGCGACAGTTTTGTTAAAAAAGAAAAAAAAACATAACTAAAGATCAACTAGAAATATTTCACAAAAAATTCGTATTCGTTTATTGCCAATTGTGAAATATGCTGCATTCGGTATATCAAACACAAAGAAAATGCATGGAAAAAGATAATTTGCACGTCCGTTTAAATCGGCCGTTTTAATTCCGAAGTACTGTGGCGCTTCTCTTTTATGAAACAAAAATGATTCAAGCCGAGAGTTGCGTGCGGTTTGTCGTGATCCACCTGAGTCCCCGCCGGCGCGCGAAATTAGTTTTGCAACGGAAACCGGGGGAGGGAAGGCGGGGGAACGGGGGGAGGGGGCGGCGGCGGCTGTCGAGTTATTTATTGCGGGGCTTTCGAAAGGGACCGTCGACCGCATCGGACGCGCGCGCGTGTAAAAGGATTAATTTAAATATTTAACAGCTTTCACAGCCTGTCACACAAGAGTGTCGTGTGCGTTTGAAAGAAAAATTATTATTAAAAAAAAAAAAAAAAGAAAAATCGCCGCGCTCGCGCACCGCCTCCACGAACCGGGGGGAGATTTAAAACGCATCCCCGGGATATACTCCGTTATACGCCGTTTATCCGAGTAAATTGTCATTGCGCGCGTCCCGACGTGTTGCCGAGCTCGTTACGTCGCCGTTTCCCTCTTTCGATCGAGAAATAATCGCCGTGCGATCGATTTCCCCGTGATCTGGCGAGGTGTGCGAGACGTGCCTTTTTCAAAATTTGAAATATTTGAGAGAGCGCGATATGGATTAATTTCAACCGGGCTCTTCCCGCCCCTTATATATATATATATATATATATATATATGTATATATACATCCCGTACGCCTCTTTCGAGACGACGAACTGCCACTCTTTTTCTTCTTTTCCGTTTCACGTCAGATGACAGCCAATTTTTATCCCGAGCTGATAGCATTTGCAATTCCGATGTACCGTGCGAGCGTTTCCGCGTCAACCGAGAAAAGCGCACGCGACGGCAAGGCCGCGGTTAAAGAACGCCCTTGCACGGCACCGGTTCTTCCTAAGAACACGCCGGTACTGATCGATCCCGAACTCGAAAACCGAGTTAAACGTTTTTATTGTCAGAAAATCTAAGAAACTATGTAAACTCTCGGGAGCCTGTAGTGTCAATATTTTAACAAAACTATAAAACCTAACAATTGTTTTGCAAGAAGGACATGTAATGTTTCCTGCGCAGCATCTATTATTTAACAGTTAAATAAATGCAAAGATCGAGAATAAGATCAAAAGTAAAATTGTGTTTCCAATAGATTTTTTTAGCACTGAATACGACTTTATTTACTAAATTGCTCTATAATCATTGTCATAATTTTGAAAAATTTGCGATTAAAGTTGCAGAAAGGGATCGATTACGATTATATTACGAAACAGATATTTATGATTAATATAGGTTTTATTAATATGATGAAATTAATTGCAATTTTAACGCAGTAGATCTTACATTAATTATAAATATTATAATCTATTTTAGATTTTAGCCATTTATTTTATATTTTAACCTTAATTAAAACAACAAATTCTTTTTAATAGTTGAAGATTCTAACAATATATTTAATTTTAATTGCAATAAAACGTTTCTGACCATGTATATCGTAGTAATATATGATTCCAATATACACTGAGAGGAAAATATAGTCAATTATAAAATGACAGCTATTTAAATTTTACACGTAGACTTAATGTATATAGTTGAATAAACTGTTTTATTATTGAAATAACTATATATAATAGTTTATACTCAACTATTATACATTGATTTTACGTACTGCATATAAAACTTGAATAGTTGTTGCCTTTATAGTTGCCACTATATCTTCTTTTCATTAGTCCTTTTTCACAACCTTAACCGCACACTTTTTCAAATTGTGATTGAGCAATTTGATAAACAGGATCATATTCGGTACTCAAAACACTATGGAAAAACGTTTCTTGCTCGAAAAGTCACTTTTTGTTGAACAGTGTAATCTTTGATAAGAATCTTACAATGAATAAAGATTATCTTAAAATAATGAAGTTTTAAGAGACAAATTCTGAATTAATTTGAAACAAATTGTTAAAAGTTATATCACAAATTCTCGCTTACGTACGTCACCATTTTTTATTAAATATTATATATCTCACAAAATTAACGAATTGTTCATTCTACTCTATTAATTTACTTCAGTTAACGTTCATTCTAACGTTATTTGAAGTATTTTAAAAAACAACAGCGCGCGTGATAACGATACGTTGCGAATTATGGGGGACTGCGGCGATAGTGCGGAAGGAACGGCGGGGGAATTCGTAGACCGGAAAGGGTCAGCGAGAGACCAGGCTAAATCATGTATCACTAATAGCGAATAAATGTAGCGTGAGCGAAACAAGGGTGCCGATTTGCGTCTTGATGACTAAAATTATCTTGCACATTATCGAAAGCGCGTCATGGAAAGCGCGAGCGTCCACGTTTAATCGTAAACCGATTAACAATCGATTGAAATATCACGTACAAGATTGATGTAGAATCTAATAACCTGCGTGAAAAATAACGTTATGTGTACCACAAATTGTAACGATTTTCAGTAAAATTAAATTTACTTAAAAAATAGGAGAAAGAACAAATCACGTTGCCTAATATTTGAGGAAAATTAAATACTTTCAGGATTAAACGAAGACTAAAATTTATACATGATTATTAAAACATATGACTATTAAATTATATGATTATTAAAATATGAGAAGAGGGATGCCGCTTTTAAGTTCCTCAAACCTTATATATTGCTAACGAGGAGAATTCCTTTCTTGTACTTTATAAAAGGTACAAAAATTATAAAAACGTAAATATAATTATATCGGAAAATGTGAGGATCTCCGAGTATTCCAACTTCATCGAAGGTACACAGCTTCTACATGTAATAACACGATATGTATTGTATACTGCTTGAAGGCACGGGGAACGGAATATTTCCTTGAAATCGACGTATAATTGCTAATAACAAATATTGACGATCGCTCTCATACTTTGCAAATAAATTCGAGTTATCAGCTCGCCGATAATATCTATCTAGCTCTATCAAGCAATACCTACTATTCTTACTATTGAAGAAATATCTCGCGGATATCAGTCGCAATAAAAAATAAAAAGAGATAATCGAATAAAAAGTATAAAAAGTAAGTTTATTTTATATTTATTTATATAAATCAGAAAAAATTTAAAAAATTAATATTTTGGAAATAAACTTATCAAAAATTTATTTAGATTATTTATTTGGATATGTGTCTGTAAAATTTGTTTTAGATATGCATAAATATTTAAAGTAAACTCTTTTCACAAACATATATGTGTTGATTTTGTAAATCAAACGTTACTTATTTATAGAAATTAGAAAAAATAATTAAAATTAAAATTGTCAAAAATTATTCATAAATCACACATTTGGTTCTATAAATCATATGCGTAGACTATTTCTTATAAATTATAAATCTTTTTATTAACAACTGTTTAAAAATAATTTTAAGTAAAAAATATAATTTTAAATAATAAATAGGAAAAGAATTTGAAAATTACTGAAAAATTATTGGAAAAATTAATAATTTGTGAAAAGAATTTATTTTAAATATTTATCTAAAACAAACTTTACATACATGTATACAAACTCACACACATGCAATAAATTATTCCAATCTCGTTTGCGCAAAATCTCTTTCTGCCCTTATTTCTTAAAATTGTATGATCCAATTACACACTTTTATTATTCGATCGTGGATTTTAATTATCCATCTAGATGAAATATTCTGGTCAAGGCGTGGCGACGGAAAACACGCGCGGTGAACATTTTCCCTGATCTAATTTCGAAGGAAGCCACTTAATTTAAATGTCTAGCCTTCGTCCGACCCTCGCCCCTTTATCGTTCCTTCGGGGATGGAATGAATTGCTACTTGAGGAATTAGAATTATATGTTTCCGGGAACAGTACTCAGCTGGAATTTCTATTCTTTCTTATTTTTTACTGTTGCCGTTGTTAGACAAAGAGAACGTCATTGTGCGCGGGGAAATACGAGGAAAGATTCCGATTCTTTGTAATATAATAATAACATTTACATGATGATGTGAAAGTGATGGTTTGTTTCTACATTTTGTGCAAAATTATTTCTAGCTTATTTAGTTTATAAGACGTTTACAATTCTTCCTTTAATTTAGATCATTAATTGAAAGCCGAGCTTGTAAAATGATTGCCATTTCAAGAGATAAAAAATAAAAAAGAATTTTTATTCTTTCTTATCTTTTCGTTGTTAAAGAAAGAGATTATATGTTATTGCATCTGAGAAAATCCAAAGAAAGATTCCGATTCTCTGTAATATAGGCATGGCGATGAAAAAATGTATGATTCGTTAATTTCCGCATTAATTTATGCAAAGTTACTTCCAGTCCAAAACTCTATTTATAAAATTAGTTCGTAAGACTTTAAGTAAATCTCCCTTCCTCTCACGGTCATTAACTCGAAGCCAAGCTTGTAAGATGATTGCCTGCATTTAACTTCGTTCGGAAACAAAGACGCGCATAATCCTTCAAATGGATTTATGATCATTATCGCCGTTCCATGCGAGGCTTATAGCTAAACTTTTAAGCTAATCTCCCCGCGTCGATTCACCCCCTCCTCCCCCCAGTTCTCGGCATTCCCGACGTTCGCGCGACGCAGTTCCGCGGCACGGCGATTTGGCACGACGACAACGACGACAGTTTCCCCGGGCCCGAAGTTTTGCGGCCGGAATGGATGAGTTTACGCGGAGTTCCGGTGGCTTTGACGGAGCTTCGCGGCCGAAACTTGGCGCGCGGAACTACCAAAGAGCAAATGAGAAGTCCGCGGCGATCAGTCGCCCCTCTCCCCCCCTCCCCCTTTTCCCGTGCTAATGCGATTGTCGTTTAAAACAGCCGCGCGGGTGCGAAAATCCCCGCGACGAAACTACCGACGTTTACTTGGCGCTCCCTTTTCGGCGAATTCGCGCCACGGAGACCGACGATTATTTTCCGGGAGAGAGAGGGTCGTTCGGCATTCCGCTCCGCTCGTCGTTCGCTCTGTAAAAATCTCCGGGGGACACCCGCGACAATATTTCCCGCGGGATTCATTCCGAGAATATAAGAATCCGCGGCAGCGCATCGGGAACACTCGAGAAAACCGAGAAGATCCTCGATTGTTCCTCGGGATCTTCTTTCAAAAATTATTTAAATTCTTCTTGGATTTTTTTTTTTTACAGAAATTCTTCTAAAAAATTCTTTAGATAACCAAACTCTTTTCGCAGCGTTTTCAAAGATCTGTGAAGCTGTCGGAAAAAACCATACGAGACCTGCGGAATTTTCTTGGTTTATCGAGGACATCGGAATTCTCTTTCAACCCCTTTCCAGAAGATTTCAAAAAATATGAGAAGAAATGTCTGTAGAATGTCGCGTTTTTTTTTTGTTTTGTGATTAAAATTCTATAAATTTATTTTGATATTATACCTACATAAAGTAAGCCAACGAAAACTGTTTACCACGTTTTGACTGATTTGTACAAAATAAGTATGTCAATACACGTTTCAATTTAGTTTTTAAGGGGAATGTATAATTCTAATAAATTCAATTATATTACTTCATTTCGTTGAGTATAGCTACCATATAAAAAATTTTAAACAACAATAGGATCTTCTTCTCATTTTAAGGCCGTATCAGATTGGACTGTACATTGGAAATTGAAGACTGGAATTTGGAATACAGATAATTTTAATTTTAATCCGTTTCACTGATTAATTGAATTTTAATTTGCAAATTCGAATCCTCTCCAATGCGTAACTCGATGCGAAAAAAGGTTTTGTCAATTATCTTTATCAATGTATCTAGTTTTTTTAAAATTTGAGTGAATGGTCTTCGAGAAATCCTATTTGGAAGTTTTAGGTAGTGAAAACTGAAAATTCGCGATTCACAGAAAAATTTTGTTTTACTAAATGTTCAAAATGTTTTCCATCAATCTTCATACAATAATAAAGACTCTGTCCATAATTGTTGCGGACATTTTGAAACATTTCCAGCATATTCAAACGATACTCGTCCACTATTGACGTAGACCTTGAATTCAGCATTGTGATATAAACTTTATTCTTCAAATATTTTCAAAAAAAAATTTCATAGAGAAAAAATAAATAACCTTGTAAGCCGTTCAATCGAATTTTCTTCAATAGGTAGTAAATAAGCGCTATAGAATAACATCGGAAATTTTCATTTTTAATTTAAAAATGTTTACAACAACTTTAAATAGAAGGTTTATTATTATAAGGTGGTGGGAAAGAGAAAGAGGGAGACCGAGAAAAAAAGAAAATATTTAAAAAATTCTTTAAAGTAAATTTATATTGTAAATTTCAATGTTTCACTTTTAATATTGTGACTTCCAAATGCGATTTCTCGAGAAACACCATCCAAAATTAAAGAAACAAAATGCATTTGTAAAAACAATAGAAAGACCTTCAAAACGAAGTGTCATTTGATTCCAACTGCTATATATATATATATTTTTAAAGGATAGCTATCTTTATAAAAGAAATGAAGCACGCAATTGAATATTTAACATATATAATTATAAAAGAAATAAAGCACGCAATTGAATATTTAACATATAATTATACGTTCTCCTTAAAAACAAACTTTTGACATATTTCGCGTAATTAGTGATAAAAGTTACTTTGCATAAATTAGAGTAAGTTAAAAATAACTAATAGGAAAATATATAAAATATTGACATGTCTTCGTTGAAATGAATTCGGGGGTAGTTTCGATATTTACTAACTATTCCGTAAAAATTACCCATTAAAGTATTAGAGCAAACCAGTAAGACGTTATCGAATTTTCTCTCCCCCGCCCTCTCTCATTCTCTCTCTCTCTCTCTCTCTCTCTCTCTCTCTCTCTCTCACTCTCTCTCTGCGATAATTATCCTTCATGAGAGAAGCGGGGGGATACCATTTCCCCCGGCGGTCCTTCAATTACGCCACATCGCGCCGGTTAATTCCGCCCGCGGCGCTTGCGTCCATCCGGGGATGGTCGCGTAAACATCGGCCGGGGCGAAGCGAAGGCTCGCACATACACACCGAGACGACATGTCGTTACCGCCGAGTAAGGAGAATTTTCGTTAATCAAGCCACATCAGTGGCCGTCCCGGCCGCAACGTTATCGGTCTCAATAACTAAATTATTGTTGCTCTACCTATGCGATACACGGATGGGGAGACAGGTAGAAGCGAGAGAGAGGAAGAAAGGAGCAGATAGATAGATAGAGAGAGAGTGAGAGAAGAGGGGGGGGGAGAGAGAGAGAGAGAGAGAGAGCGAGAGAGAGAGAGAGATCAGTCGGAGCCTTGGCGCGTCATACAGGACACGTTCCTTTGTGCCAGGACGAACCGTGCATGAGTGTGCACGGCGCGATACCGCCTTCAGATATTGCCGCCGCGCCTCTCCTCTGTAATACCCGTCGCTACGACGGCGGAATATCGAGGCGATCGAATAAGGTGTCTTCGTGTTTTGCGGCTTTACCTCTCGGATCTAAAATGTCGTTTTCCAAGCGAAATTGGGAGCCCCGTTGTTAAGCCACGACTTGACATAAATTATATCCGCTCTAAATTGACGCTTTGTCTCAAACTAGCAACAAGATCTGGCCACATAAAAAAATTTGTCGATATAGTGAAATAATTGCCTGCGAGAGCCGACACGGGTGTTGGTGTGTGAATTAAAATTCTTACGTTACAATATCCAACTACACACGATCTGCGCGCCGCGCAGGTTTGTCGGTCTTTTGAAACACAGCTCTTCGCATGAAGCCGGAAACTTGTGGCCAATTGAATTAACGAGCAATTTAATATTTTTTGATGCAAATATGCACCTATACGATGCCCTCTCCCCCCCAAATCTGTAAACAAATTTATTGTGAAAAATATCACCTCAACCGGAAATCGAATCCGGACCTCGCCCTGATAAAACAATTTTTATTCGTAATTTAGTATCCTAGCAAACACAGATTATAACTACAATATTGCAGCAATATTGTAATATTTTTGCAATATAGCTGGAATGTTACAATATATTGCTGCGACATTGCAGCTATATAATCTGTTTGCTGAGTAGCGTGTTTTTAAAACAATAAAATAGATAAGAGTCAGGCCAATAAACAAGCAAAACTTTTTTTGGTTAAATAAATATTAATTTAACGATAATTTGATAATAACGATTTGATGGTTCCGTTAAATCGTTATTATTAAATTATCAGTAAATTATCATTTACTTAACCAAAAAAAGTTTTGCTCGTTTATTGGCCTGACTCTTATCTATTTTAGAGCGTATTTTGTTAATAATTAGTACTAATTATCTACATAAATAATACAAATTTTATAAAAATTCAAAATTGTCTTTATCTCTTACATATTTGGACTTTCTTCATGTTCAAGTGCTTCGTCAAAGTCCTTATTCAGAAGTCTCGTCTAAAATGCGAGGAACATGATGCGAGCACATATTTTGCGATTAGATTTGGGTTCTTCTTAAGTAAAACGGCGGATTGAGAAACACGTCACTCGAGATCGAGCTTCTCGCGAGCTCCGGCGCATAAGAAAATAGGTAACGGCATCCTCTTTAAACTTGGATCGCACATTCTAACTTGCGCGAGGATCGTCGAACTTCCGTGTCTCGTTCGCTACATATTAAAACGCGCGGACGTTCGCGTTTCTTTTAAGCTCGAGCACCGAGTGACGTTCCGATGAACGACGAAGTAAAGTTAATTCGACTCTCGGTTCCGCGCGCATTCGAATCGGTATCTATGTATATCACGCAGAAAAAGGATTAGCCAATGAAGCTAAAATATAGCTATGACAGCTAAGATGTGTCGTTAAAATAGGGACAGCTAATGTCGTTGCTGCCAAAGTTCAATTTATTAGTTATTAAAATGTAGGTGCTACAGCAAAAAATATTTGCTGTTAAAATCAAACGATATTTAACCGAATCTACTATGTTATTTTATCTTTGTAATAGAGAAATAATATTTGCAATATGTAGCTTATATACTGCAAAATATAAATGCTAAATGCGCTGTAGATGTGCATATGACAGCGCCATATTGCAGAAACAATTACAAATCAAAGTTTCCGGCGTATAGCTATAAACTTAACTCTGTGCGCTAAATGTGTGCATGATAAGACATTTAGGTACGCATGCCATCTTTTTAGCTGCCTGTACTGATATATGCTTTTAATTTCAGTTAATAAATTTTTTGTCACATTCAGAGCTAGGCAAAATATATCATTAAAGTATTTAAAATACAAAAAACAAAATACTGGTAATCTTAGTATTTGAATTACAAAATATAAAATATTTTCAATCTGAAATATCTTTCAATTTGAAATATATAAAATACAAAATACTTTTAATCTTTCGATTTGATATACAAAATATAAAATACTTTTAAGTTTTCATTTAAAATACAAAATACTTTTTAATTTAATCTTTCAATTACAATAATATATATTGTTAAACTTCCCCCTCCAACAGTCCCCTCTCCACTTTTTAAAGAGAGAAAGAAAAGTTGTTTTACTCTCTTATACTCTTTAACAATCCTATTGTCCTGTATCAACCGCACGAGAAATCTAATGTGAGATTATGAAATTTGACTCTGATAACTTGATATTGCTTGAAAATTGATGAAAATAATTAGTGTCTCTAATTGTCATATTGAGAAAAATTTAAGTTACTATTAATTGTTGTCGAGAATTTTTATCAATAATTTCTTTAGTATTTCAAATACAAAATAGATTAAAATTGTATTTAAAATACAAAATATGTACATTGAATAACTTTTTTGAAATACAAAATACAAAATACTTTTATATACTTCGCTGAAATACAAAATACAAAATACAAATTGTATTTCAAATACTGTATTTCAAATACAAGTATTTGAAATATGCCCAGCCCTGGTTACATTGAATGTTTTTTTTATCTGTAATAGCCAGAACTTAGCAATAACATTAAGGCGGTAGCTCTTGCAGCTAATAAGATTGATTCAGCTATTGAAATTTAGTTATAACTATTACTAACATAAGTCATTTTTTTGCGTGTTACGTATCTCCAGAGATCGCGGAGGACGGAGATTCTGGAATCTCTCTGTGAGTTATAGCTAATCTTTGAGAATCCGTAGGTGTCCCGAGGATCTCCGGGGATTCCCGGCACGGATCCTCGGGATCTGTGAGACACCTACAAGAATCTTCAAAACTCACTGTCGAAACAGCGCGACCGCGACCCCTTCCTCGATCGAAATGTGCATCATCGCGGTCGACGCGCGCGGACGAGCTTTCCTCTGTTTGAACAATATATCGGACAATATAGCGGTGGTTCATGCGCGGCGAATTATTTGACCAGTCTCAATACTTTTCTAGCTCGCTGCGTCCGACGTCTGTTTGCCCACGCGAATCAATTTTATCCGTCACTCCCTTCTCTCACCTCCTTCCCGCCCGCGGGAACCTTCTTCCGCCGTATGTAATCAGTATTTCAAAATCTATACTCGAAATCAACGGCAAATATTTGCAATCATACCGGCTGCTCGCAGATTCTCATCCGGGAATGGTTGTGACATATAACAACAACGACGTATAATACATTGAAAATAATAATATTGTGAAATACTTATTTGTGTCGCTCGCACAATATGCATTATATAGGATATTTAAGTCGATTCATTTCCACTGTATATATAACTAAAGGATGCCACTGACGGGAGTATGTCGTATAATTCCGGTCGCAAATGTTGCTCTATATAGTTGATCGTTAATTGATATCGAACGCACAGCATCGCTTCACGTGTCGTCGGTCTAATTAAAATACGTAACGCGTGGGCGCGTACGCGCATTGTATACGTTGCATAAAAATAAATCTGTTGCCAATAAATATTTTGTAGCGGTATTATTTTTAATAATTGACAATTCACGACAGGGTCTAAGATGTTTCCAATTTCATTCGCCCATGTTTTTTCAGGTATAATAAAAAATAACTTGCATAATGACTAGTAAATGATAAATACACCTGTAATTTTTTACATACATTTTGAAAAAGGAATTCTCGATGGGATTTGTATATGGAAAGAACGATTTTGTTGAAAGATCTAAAAATTTTGCTAAATATAGATTTGAAAATAATTTTTTGTTGAATCATCAAAATAATTTGTTGAAATGTTAAAACTAATAAGCATTGAGATCGGAAGAGCACACG
>NW_012026793.1:101681-107585 GCF_000956235.1 Wasmannia auropunctata | reverse complement strand
TCGAGAATCGACAAGAGTTTATTACTGTGCGTACCGTGTCCCGTTATTAGCGCATTAAGCTTTGACAGCTTCGTACGTCATTTTCTGATCTTTAAATTTCTATTATTCTTCCGCGTATATATAGCGGATAGGGAATAGCGGCGACGTAAATCCGTGATTTTCGTTCGTCCGACAAGTCAAGTAGGTCGAACTCCTGAATAGAGACGAAGCGAGTCGATCTTAATTAACAGAGCTGACCTTTTCTCGAAAGAACGTATACTCATCCCTTTGTTGGTGCTTTTAAATATTTAATATTGAGTATCTTGGTAATTACGCTAACTAAAGAGTGTGTACGTAGAAGGGACACTTCCTATCTTGTTCTTGAATAACGACGTGAAAAATTAACTCGGTTGGTAATTGCCGCTCGGTACATACCGCGACGTGTGTGCGTTGACCGTATCTCTTGATAGTAGCGGTAAAGCCTTTGTTGCTCGTTATGAACCCCCCCATGCATGCTCCCCCGATACCCTTTATCCTCTAAACGAGGTTCCTGTCGCCAAAGGTACATGCATTCCAGGTCAAGTCTTGTTGCTTTCGTGCTTTCCACTAACTTCGAGGCAACAATGCCGGCGGCCGAAATAGGCAAGGTGACACAAAAATACGACGGGGACGAATTAGAATTGCGCTCCAGTTACATATATTTGTCCCGCGATGTGTTCTCCCTTTCGTAAAACATTCTTTCGCCTGCAGTTTATCCTTTTCGGGGATCGCATTCGTGGAAAACGCTACCTCTAAACCGCGGTCCTTAATATAAAAGCAAATTAAAGTTGCATTAGTACGAAAAACAAAGAGCTCGAGATTAGTCGCGCATAAAAAAATTCAAGCAGCGTGATTCAAGTTATGGCAGAAACGTTTTAAGTATATTACGAAACTCGGAACGTTTAAGGCAGTACACATGGAAAGAACGATTTTGTTGAAAGATCTAAAAATTTTGCTAAAAACAGATTTGAAAATAATTTTTTGTTGAATCATCAAAATAATTTGTTGAAATGTTAAAACTAATAAGCATTGCTATGAAACGTTTTGATATTCTAGCAATCATTTTGACTTTCGCACAAAATTATTTTAATTATTGAACAAAAATTATTTTCAGATCTGGATTCAGCAAAATTATTCTTTCCGTGTATCTATATTTAATAATATTAAATGTAATTCTCAAACTAAACTGAAACTTTAAATTATTCCTATTTTTAGAAAGATTTCCATCAAAATCAGTTCAGAAATCTATAGATACTGTTACGCCCGTGCTTCGCGGTGTCAGCCGAGCATAAGTTGCGCCGATTGAAATCGTCCGCGGAAGCGGACAAGAGAGGGTTGCTCCCTTAGAGTTGTTTGGCGGGACTCTCTGGGTTGACGCGAGTTTGAGATACGCTCGAGTGTATTAAGAGTTCAATAAACCGTTGTAGTTCATTTATAAACGAGTGTGTTGTTCTTTTCCGCGCGAGCTCGCGAGTGTCTCCGTCTTTGCCGCAGGCGCGAGTGTAACAATACTTTTCAATATTACTCAATTTGGAAATCTTCTCATGTTCTCTGTTTCTCTTTCTTTTTTCTTTCTTCACTTATCTTCTTTATTTTCTTTCTTTCCTTTCTTCTTTTCTGTCTCTTTCTTCTTTTTTCCTTATTTTTCGCAAAAAAATCCTATTCTACAATTAATAAATTTTACCTTACGTTTTCATGTGCCATCGTTCTGTCTCGACGTCACGGATTTCAGACGCGGAATTTTCTGATTGACTGATTCGATCACGCGTTCGATTACCGAGCGTAATTAGTTTGCGTTGTAAGCAAAACAGGACAGGCCGCCGCGCCGCCTGCGTCGCGCTGAAACGAGTTCGCCCTTTACGCCGGACCACCCTTCCATGTTTGCGACGCAAATTTTCCCTGTGCGTGCAAAAGGCAGCTACCGCATCGCTAATTAGGAGATTCGCTTGCTGCGCGAGCGGCATCCCGTTCCGGCGGGAAAGGGCGAGGAGCTGGAGAAGGAGGAGGAGGAGGAAGAAGAGAAGGATGAGGGGAAGGAAGAGGAGGAGGGGGGAGAGGGTTACCGACCTGGCATAATTAAATTCGGGCCCTTTAAGAAGCCGTCTTGACAACTCGCAGGCGCGCGTTCGCCTCCCTTTTAATAGCGAGTTAACAATGGCGTGATTATAAGTATGAAACCGGGGCAAGCAAGAGCAAGGTCTTACCGTATTTTTGAGACAACCGTGGGCGTGAATTCTAATTGGGGGAAGCCCAACTCCTTCGGCTTCACGTCCTCCAGGCTGCTGTACCTCACGTAACTACAAGGCGGCGGTAACGAAAAGGCTGCAACAGAGGGTAGAAATTAAGTAGACCTCGATAAGTAAAGCACCGCGCCAGGTTTATTTTACTACGGGAATAATTAATTTCAATAGAAGCCCTCCATCAATAGCTTGATAATGGCCGTTGTCGCTTTAGAAAATTAATAATTATGACATCAAATATACACACGAGTTATAAGGAAGAGGGAAAATGGATTTTTTAATTTAATCTTATAAAAATGATATGCATATATTAATTTTATATAATATACATATATTTTATATCAGTCTTTTTATTTAAAAAAATTATATATAGGTATGTATAACTAATGTGCATAACTTTTAAAATATACATGTTCTGCGTTTGTAAAATATTAATATGTATTTAATATCAATAAAATATATTTAATAACTATATATTTAATATTAAATATATCGAAAATGTTGCGATATTATGAAAAATTAATTTGCACCAGAGAATTGTCATTAAATTCAATGCTGTTAAATGGATTGATTCGTTTATAGTTTTTTTTTTCCAAAAACATCAGATTTCAGGAAAATGAATCTTATTTTTTTAAGAATTTAAAAATTCTGAAACGTACACCACGTCATATAAATAAATAGTAAAGTGATCTATATTGATGTAATCGACTTTTCGAGAAAGATATATTGTTTTTATCGAATGAAAGGCTGCAGATGAATACCTTATATATCTGTTTCCAGCTATCTTAGCTAATTAATTCACGGCTGTTTAATAATTATTAATTTCACAATGATTAATTTACACCTGGCGTCCGTCTTAATGAGATTTTTATTTAATTGCAGGTTGCTCCGGAAATGAACCGTCCAATATTATTCCGCGCTCGATAGCCCACCCGGTGCGCTATAACGTGGGAAAGATTCGCAACTGCAGCGGCGGCGGAAAAGTGCGGGCGCGGGCACGCTTCTCCGGTACATAATTTCAACTCCCCCTCCCCTCCTGGCCGGGCCATTTACGCGCGAGATTTTCGCTTGCGCGAGCTGCAAAAAAATCTTCCTATCTCGGCGGCCGTCGCGGAAAATTCACGGACGCACGTTCCCCGTTTCTGCAAAACGTGCCTTTTTCCATTTTTTTTTCTTTCCTTCCCTCGTCCGCCGACGTTCATTCTCGCTTCATTAACTGCGAATCAGCGACGTATCTACATTGAGAAAAAGAAAAGGATCGCCTACCTCCCCTTCTCCGCCGACCGGAGGATGTCGGGTTATCAGGAGGAAGAAGAGAGAGGAAGGAGGATAATAGTCTGCGCGAGGTGGGGCGGAAAAGGTGGGGGGGGGGGATAGATTGTAAAATCGATGAGGCTCCTTCGAGCTCGCCAACTTCGTCCGGATCTTTTTTATTGCAAAAAGATCGCCCCACCGTTAATTTTCTCCGCTGATTAACCCTTTCAGTCTTACGTCCGTCAAATTAAGTCGCTTTAAAGTGGTGTTATGAAATTTATTTGCTAATTTGTTAAGGACGAAATGGGCACGTGTTTCGAAGAGCGTAAATTCTGCAATAAAAAAAAAAAAATCGAATGAAAATCCTTTTCTCCGCGTGACGAAGGAATTGTCCGCGAAACTGCAGTGCTTCCCGAATGGCGTGGGGATTTCCTCGAAAAGTTGCGAGACGTTCGGCAAGAAAATAAAAGCCTCGAGTCGCTAATCGAACACAATAGCCTCCTTTCGCCCCGAATATGGTCGAGTAACTTTCGCGGGAATAAACAAGATCGTTGAATTCCAACGGGGATTGTTTGCTTTACGCTTAATGAGCGTGGCCGCTTTTCGAAAAGTTGGAAAACGATTGAAGAGAATAGGAGAAAAGAGAGGAAGTGGCGAGAGAGAGAGAGAGAGAGAGAGAGAGAGAGAGAGAGAGAGACGCGCGGCGGGAGGAGGGAGGAGGAAGAGCGGTAAACCGCCGAGGTACTCCAATCAGCTTCCCAACTTTAACCGCGCTTCTGCCTTCCGGCTGGTAACTCCCGCTAATGAAAGCCGCGTGTAAACTCCGCGGCAAGAAACCCGCCGCGCGCGCCGCTCCATGTTGGACTTCAGCCCGCGTATGAAAATAGCGGATAAATGATAAAGTTTGCGGTATAACCTTCGCCGGGGAAGGAACGCGATTTCTTGATAATTCTCCCATTGAGGCGCGGTACAGGTATAAATTCACTCGCTGTCAAACCGCATTAAACGAACGAGATTACACGTGAAACTCCGCGAAATTGTCCGGCCGGAACGACCGATGGACGTGATTAAGTCAACCGGCTTTTCTTTCGCCCGCGTCACTCGTTGTTTGCGGGAGACTTATCTCCCGACGACGCGCCCCGACAACGCGTAGGGATGGCAGGTTCAGCTTGCGGGCTGGAGGCTCTCCCTCCCCCCTCCCCTCACTTCGCCGCTGCCGCCCCCGCTTCCGAGGGACGCACGGGAAGGTAATTTCAATTTATCCGCCTTTTCCCCTTCAGCGCGATGACACCGGGCGTCGCACGGCGCGACATTTATTGCCGCGATGAGGCATCACCCGGGATTATTATGCGCTCGGGATGCATTCTTATGCGACGACGCTTAATCGTCGGTGTTCAACGCTCCCTGCCTACCCCGCAGCCGGGCCGCGCCATTAATCCTCGGGAGTCCCTCGCCGGAATCGCGACGGGATTTCGAGATCGCCGCCGTGCGGCGAAATTAAAAGGCCGGCGCGGCGCTCTCGGAACAAGCTTTCCCCTTAAGGGATGAACGCGGGATGTTTGTCTAAGCGGCGAGTAAGACAGCGGCGTATGCACTGAGAATTAACCTCTGATTAAATACCATGGGTTACGTTGAAATAAAGAAAATCATTTAACTCTGTTAATATATTCAATTCACGTGTTATATTTTTGTATAAAATATATGTATATACAATATTGTAGAAAAAAGTATGTATATATTTTATATACATATATATCTTAATTATATGTATATATATAATATTATATACGATGTATTTCTTATATATATACATATATATATATATGTATATATACAATATGTATACATATAGGAAATTAAATTAAAAAATATAAATATATTTCTATAAGTACATAAATTTCATGAAATTTTAATCTATAGTTTAAGTTGAAAATATAGATTTATAAGAATGAGTGTAAAAATGGAATTAAGTTTGAATTAAATTTATTGTTACACTGAGAAACATGTCCAATGGTTTTGATTAGAAATAACCGTTTAAGTCCTTTTCCGATTGTTTTTTGATTGGTAAACGGATCGGATACAAAATAATCATTTCCTTTATTCGATGAAATGTGATTTTCGATAAAATGTGAACGGAAAATGAGCCGCCATATGCTTATTCGGTAAAATTTCGTAGACTAAAATAGACAACTAGATCGAATAATATTATACTTGAACGGATAATTTATCCGATCAATTGTAATATCCGATCTAGTTGTCGATTTATACTATGAAATTTTCAAGTCAAATGTGATATCCGATCAGGAAAGTCCCCTTTTCTCGCAATCAGTGCTATCACCAATCTTTTACCAGCCTTGAGTTCGAGGGAGGTGGACGTGTTCCGTTTCGGCTC
>NW_012026793.1:96496-101661 GCF_000956235.1 Wasmannia auropunctata | reverse complement strand
CTCCGTGCATTATAAGCTTGGCCAAGTTTAATCTCTTCTTGAGGGGACCAAGGCCATTTTAAGAAAAAGAAGAAAGTGATCAATATATTTCCGATGAACTATAGTGATCGGATATTTCTCTTGACATTCTGATCAATATATTTCCGATGAACTGTACCATATATAGTGATCGGATTTTTTATTCGACCAAGTTGATCCGTTCATCCAAGTAAATATCCGTTTGTTACTTTTTAAAAGGATAATCCGATCTTTTTGAACGGAAAAAGCCTGGAAATTTTTCTCAATGTAGATATATGTGTCTTGCAATTTTTTGTTTTCTCTAACATTTTTACCAAAATCTTCTAACGCTGAAATGTCGTAATATTGCGACAAATAGTCGCGTTTCACTTGATTGCATGCCGCTCTTAAATCGTCGAGCTCCATTTAGCGCTCGCCGCTAACCGACCCCGACATGCTAAGAGCTTTCGTCTGCTCTTTCAAAGGCTTTAAAGCTTTCGCGTGGAATGACCGCCAGATCTCTCGGTCGTCTGGAAGTAACAACAATAGGAATTGCAATAACAATTTTTCGATTGAATCGGCTACATATGAGCAAGAAATGAAAAGAGAGTGGCGGCTACAAGCAAAAAAGGAAGGTCCACTGAGAATATTTCAATTAAGAGAATAAAAGTAAAGAGTTTACTTTCAGAGAGTATAGGTATTGACGTGATTGTAAAACGAAGTTTTTTTCAATTACAAACGTAGGAAGTAAATCAATTATATTTTTTCTATATTTTAATATATATATTCCTCTTTGGTTATCCAGTTTACGGATTCTACAAGATTTATTTGTATTTTTATATCCATCCATGTTTAATAATATTTAAAAAATTGTTGTTGGAAACAAATATACATATATATTTGCAAATTCACTTTGTAAATTATACTTCTTTTACGAAATATAATAATAATTCTTGTCCAATAATAATAACTCTAAGAACAAAATTATTAATTTATTTAAAATGAAATAATTAAATAATTAATTATTCTTACTCTTGTGTAACGTAAAAGTAACATACAATACAAAAATAGTATTTATAAATATACATTATTATTACATATAAAATGATACAATGGTAATTAAACATAAAATGACTAAAGAGATCGTTAGTGTGCTTGGAACGTATACGTGCAACTGTACAGACTTAAAGTGAAATAAACATTTATTGTTGAAATCCAAATAAGGCTGCACGAACGTTGTGGATTATACCGTTGCCTCGGGATGAATGAATGTCTAAAACCGCCGCTGTGCCGGAAACAGTCGGACGCGAGCAATAAAAATAATTGTCCGTGTAGCAACAACCAGCATGTTAACTGCAGCTCGCTGCAAGATGGCGGCGGAAACAAAGAGCTGGGAATGACGTTGTTTACGAGCGCCGATTGTTTTAAAAAGCGACGAGAGAGTCGAGCATCGCTATCGGCGGTCTCGGGAGGGCGAGAGAAAAGAAGAGAGCGAGAGGGAGGCAGAGAGAGAGAGAGAGAGAGAGAGAGAGAGAGAGTGAGAGAGAGTGAGAGGGGAGAGGAAGACAGAGAGGAGTGGAAAGATGAGGAAAAAGAAATAGAAGGAGAGAGCACAAAAGAAGATAGAAACTCTGGACGAGAGGGATGAAAGAGAGGGTGAGAGCTTCCTCAGCCGGACTGGAAGACGCCGCTACGGGAACGAGTCCGATTGCTTTATTGGCCGGGATTAAAAAGCATTCTCCAGGCGATTGTTTGTAATTCTGATGAAAAAGCCGCACGATAAAGGAATTGCCAGCTCAAACGTCGGAAATTCACGCCCAAGTTCTATGAGCTGGAATTTAAAGGGAAACTGATTTAACTGCGTTACCGATGTTTCCGATCGCGGCTATGCTTCCTGCTCGCATTCATCTCTAACACTCTACGTATTTATTATTATTGTTATTATTTACAAGCTTGTCGTAGAACACTTATGTTTCATATGATATAAAATTATATAAAATTATATACATACACTGAGTGAAAAGTTTGACGTTTGTGGTTACAATCAATATTGTTATTATTATTATAATGTTAATTATTACTATTATCAAATAATAATTTAAATTTAATAATAATATATATTAATAATAATAATAAAACTTCACTCTTTATTAAGTAATAATTATATTTATATATGTATTTCTCCCAAACAAGAATCTATAGTTGGTATCGAAAATGATTACATTGTAGTTAAATTATTGTAATTGCAAAATTTTGTTTCTTTCAGTGTAATGTATAATATCGTTGTAAATCTAACATGGGTACAGTAGAGTGCTATTGTACACGGAGCAATATAACTCTATCGATAATGTCTACAAAAATCGCGGTTCTTTGCCAAGTATTATTAAAAAAGTTCCAACGATATAAATTCGTTCAATAAATAGCTTCGGAATAGCTCTGGATCTTTGTGCGGCGAAACAGGGCTTTCTTTTGAATTGGCCTCTATGCGCGGAATATGGTGGGATACGAGGAACTCCACTTACCGAAGCTATGATTATTTCAAGATGCACTCACAAAAATTGGCTGCCACGCACCCCTTTTTCAACATTTCCGCTCTGATACGTTTTCCAAGGACATTTCTAGAGAACGACCTTATATATATACATATGTTCTGCGAGGTGTTGATACACCGAATGACTTTTGCTGAAATCTGGATTATAACGTATGTATATCTAATTAATTATTCATTACTTTTAATTATTTAAATATCATCATTAAAAAATATTATTTTAGTAAATTAATTTCTTTTGAAATATGCGGTGGAGTTTAAAGAATAAAATTCCCCGTTCAACGTTTACTTTCAATAGGTATTAATGACGATTTCGGGTATATTCATAAAACTCTGGAAACCTCTTTATTCGTGATTATTTCATTATTTAATATTTAATAGTTTTTCAGGTGCAGCAAAAAGTAATTTTTATCTCATAAGTCAAGCGGCATTCGTGCAAGTTTTAAAAGTCCGAATTTTTTCGAAATTGCGAGAGTTTGCAAGTCTCAAATTAAAACTCATTAGGAGTAAGGACCACTTAAAAAGTACCCAAAAAAATAACGACTTCAATATTCATTTGCACATCTCTCATGCTGCAAATGCTTTTAATTTTCCACGATATTTCCGTCACCGTTTAAGTTTTTTCCGGTGAGGTTGTTACCTTCTCGAGAATTTTTGCGTGTTTCACGATGTACCTACATAAAAAAATGTAGAGAAATATCGAAAACAGAGCTCGTCGAGGGACGTTGAGCATTGCGAGCACACGCCTTCACTTGCCGTCGTAAAAGTCGGCGTCTCCCGGATCGGGCAGTAAATTCAAACTATACCGTGATCAGAGAAAGATTGCCGAGTCGGCAAATTACGGAAGCGAGGGAGGGAGTCAGTGGGCGCGGGAGAGGACGGAGGTGAGCTTTGATACGGTGTGATTGAGGATAGGAATAAAAAGGGATTACGTCTATACTTCCGGCAGCATATCTCCGGTTCAGTTAATCCGACATTGATTCATTTTTGATGGATTTAGATAAAGACGCAGGGAATTAAAGATAAAAGTCACACACGCGCGCGTGCTTTTCTTTTTATTGCACCTATACGCTCAGGAGAAAGCGTGTAGCGATGGCAACTGGGTGTGACATCTATTTAAGTTTTACGTGTAGAATTATTTTTTGACATAGTTGAACAAACTATTTTATAATTGCGATAACTATAAAATTGTTCATTCAATTATGTATACATTAATTCTATATATAAAACTTGTATAGTTGCCACAACTCTGTCTTTTTCTCTGAGTGGCAGAATTTCATCACCTTCAAAATATCTCATTTCATCTTCTTTCAGTAAAGAGCTGTTCTTTAATTTCCATTCGTATCTGATTAGGGACGTTGATTAGCGCATATCTTTGCTTACGTATTCATTTATTTAAAATCACGACTACTTTTCTGACAGTCGTTTAATAACTATTAGCTATTTTCTACACCAATCTAGAAAGTAATCCCAGGAAATATTAATTATTAGCGATGTTGCAGCAAATTGTAGCAGCTGTATTGCAGAAATATTACTGCTGCAATATTGCAGTTATAATCTGTGTTTGTGCTGGGCCGTAACTGTTAACCTTAGACCACACCATATTTGCCACCCAAATCTACCACACTGGTTAAAATTTACCCGCCCTACCTATTTTGTTGCGTAACTTCAGTTCAAACGCATCCATTTAGAACTTTGTTTTTTTAATCAATACGTTAGACAGTAAGAAAGGTGACTGAATGGATAGTAACACTCAAAGATCTTAACATGAACAATTTGCAAAAATGTAAGTCAGCTTTTATATCTTTTCCGAAAAAGGCTGATTTTTCTTTTACATCGCAGTTCTTTTCAGAGGCGAATAAAAAAAAGTAAAGCATAGTTTCTAAAAAAACATGAGTGGTATTTTCAAAAGAAAAATACCTCATATGGCTTCACTTTAAAAAACATTTATTTGACCGAGTGAACTAGACCGATTGTCGAACTTTACGCCTGGCTGGAATGGCAAATGGAATGACGTGGCTTATGATGGAAGGTTGTAGAGTGTAGACACTTGTAAGTTCCCCCCCTCACATCGCGACCCCACTTCTTCAACCCTGTGGAATGGCACGCACTTCAAAAATGGTCCGGGTAAATTTTATTCAGGTAGTCTACACGATGTGGTAGTCTACACGGAAAGAACGATTTTGCTGGAAGACCAAAAAAAAATCTGAAAATAATTTTTGTTAGGTCATCAAAATAATTTTATTCGAAAGTCAAACTAATTGCTAGAATATCAAAACTTTTTACAGCAATGCTTATTATACTTGAGTTTCCGACAAAATATTTTGATGATGCTATAACAAAAATTATTTTCAGATTTTTTTTTATCTTCCAGCAAAATCGTTCTTTCCGTGCAGGGTTAAGAGGATCCTAAATCCTAGATCAAACTCCAAAAATCTCCTGTTTTACCGACAATTTGTGAGTATGTATGCGTGCGATATTGATGTAGTAGTGTGTAGTGATGTGTCATGTTTATTACCACATCAATATATCTCACGCATACATATACACGAATTTGTAGGATACAAATGTACTTTTATTTAGACTTCTAAATTTGATTTTAACGACTCACCTATATTCA
>NW_012026793.1:83394-96476 GCF_000956235.1 Wasmannia auropunctata | reverse complement strand
TCGCCATGTTGAGGTTAAAATGAATAACGAAATCTGTAATTTCTAATTTTTTCCTGCTTTTGGTACAAAATACACCAGAGCCAGATGCATTAGCATGTGTGTTTTAATCGTGGAAAAGGAAATTTTATTCTATGCGATTAATACGAAGTGTTTTGTATCCAACAAAAATGGTATTTTTGTCGATAAAACAGACGGCTTTAGCATCCTCTTAATAATACAGAGAATTAATAACTTGCGAAGAATCAACGCGAGATACTCGAGGGAAAGGAGGAAGAAAGAGATTAAAAAATGCCTGAAATATTTTCCACCGGTAATTGCGCATCTCCAAGATATTTGTTTCTCATGCACATCTATACTGCAGTCTTTTGCATTTTGCAAGAGCATATAACCTGCTCCCTGGCTCCCTTGTACTTATTTATTTATTGCAACTATTCTTCACGCCCCTGCCGTCATTTCGCATCCCACCACCCGCGACGGAGAATGGATCGCCGCATCCGGCCGAGTTTGCACGGGTTGCATCCTCGAAAGGAGGATGATAAACAACGGGCCGGCGTATTGACGGGAGATAAATCGACGAGGACCTCGTCGATCCTCCATTTTTCGGCCCGCGCTCTCGCGATCGCCCCTTTGTCGGCAACATCAGGAAGCATCAACAAATCTGTCGAGACACACGCGCGCAGCTTCGATTCTTGGCGCTGGTCCAGCGCTTCCGGTTCGCCGCGCGCGCGTTCACGACTCATCGCATCGCGGGCGAGTGAGCCCGTGTGATTCTCCTTTCCCCCCTTTCCCCGGTACACCCGGTAGTTTTATTTTAATGGAGTCCGCGCCGGGCTCATCACGCGAAGCGAAGATTTATTAACGCCAAGATACGCGAAGGGTCTCCGCGCGAATCCGAGAATGATTAAACGTTTTGAGCTTGGAATTCGTAAAACTATACGTAATAATTTTTACTTAAAGAGACATTTTCTTTCTGTTATGCAAATTTATAACAATTGTGCTTTTATATAAACTTATACAACTTTAGTTTATATATTTCGATGAAACAATCAAATTTGAAAAATATCATTAATTTTTAATCATTTAATTAATAGTAACAGTTATTTATTATAAAAAAAATATATGTGACGTATTGATCGGAAATAGAAATGGGAAATTTGCGATAATATTTGACTTTTATTTACATTTCATATTATTGCGAAAAGTTGTTAAGAAAAAAATGAGTTGTTGATAATTTGCTTTTTTTTTTACTTCCACTCTTCGCCGGCGCTGAAGCGTATCTGTCTATTAGCGTGGAAATGGCCGCCGCTAAGTGCTTTTTAGCTGATAATCGATTTAAGAGAGCTTGATAATTTTCCGATGGGCGTCGCTTTTTAAGCCTTAAAAGTGACGCGCGATTAATTGCGCTCGAATTGCGCGTGGTTTCGCGAGGATAATTGGAAAGTTCATCCGCTGTCGCATCTGCGCTTTATTAACCGCGGCCACGGCATCTTTGTGTTCAAACAAGCGCGTCGTCGTGCGGGCCCTAATCAGAGGGTTTCGGACGATCGATTGCCGTGTGCGAACCGAAGACGGTGTTGTGTCATCACGTCGCAAGGATATCGACAAGGACTTCGCCAAAGTGAACCAGCGCCTCTGTTGACGGAAGGAACGTGTTTCGCTTACCGGCCGGCCTTTGATCATGCGATTTCCCCTGATCGACCGTAATCATCCCCTTCTTGTCGACATCCACGACAACTTTGATGACATCGATTGTTGCTCGTAATATTTCATTCATTCCAGCCCCCTCTATTAATTAAGATTGATTGAGCTCAGAAATTGGAGAACTGACGAGACCAATGTAGTAGCTCGTGAAATGATTACATTGTTCAACAACAAAAAAATACACAAGAACGAAAATTCTAATCGTTTCCATACAACTTTTGGCGCTGAATATGACTCTGTTTACAAAATGGCTCGATCACGGCACATTTTTAAAAAATTTGTTATTAAAATTGCAAAAAGGTGCTATTTTAGTGTATTTTGGCATTATTATAACTATGTTAATGACGTTTGACGTGACATAATGATGTTTGACGTGTTGAAGAAGTTTGATTGAAATCAAGATAAGTATTTGTTGGGATTTTGATTCCTTAAAACCATAAAAAGATGAGCATATTTAGAAATTTAATGAAAATAAGCATAAGTTTATTCGACATAGAAAATTTAATTCTTAATTGCCACACTGCGGATATGACATATTCGATTTCTTTTACTTTATATCTGTTATGTTTTTTATTAATAAAGATGTTTTTTTATCATCTAACGTTTAGATTGAAAAAGATTTTTTTTTATAACGTGTTCATGTTTATGCAATATTTTTACATAATACCTAGTGTGTTATTTCTGTGATGAAACATAGCGTGGCAACTATAATGTAGGTTAAACTGCATTTTTTAATTATTTTTGATCGTCAGTATATTTGATGTTTTATTATTTTTATTTGTTTTGATAAGGTATATATATCTACGAAATGAAATTCAATGTATTTATTTTAAGCAAACATATTTATTTTAAGAGAGTTAGTTTTGTAAAGTATCTCTACAAAAATCAAAGAATCTTCAACGGCGCGTATAGGAAACCGAAGCCTCGTTGGTACAATTTTCACAATTTCGACATTTTAGAAATTTTTAACAATCAATTATTGTGATTAATCTAATATGATAGAGAGAACCTTTCTCTACATTTTTATGCCAGGAACAATTCTGTATGCTGTATAGTTCTTTTTTTTTGTAATAAGTGAAATACGAGCCTGCTGCATTGTGGCCAGCCTGCCTCGGTAGCGGGATAAATTAACGTAGGTATATCATTACGGTATAAGTTGGCTCTACTCCATGTTAAATTAACGAAAACCTATAGAAATGGAAAAAGTGAACAAAAATAAAAAACATATCGCAGATAAGTAATTCTTGATAAAAATTGTATCTTTCAATGTTATTTTATAATGATCGAATAGCAAAATACTGTCGTAGAAGAATAAATGCAAAATATTGTAGATGCCGGTTGCTTTAATATTAAAGCGTTTTGTCAGAGTTAAGTTGTAAATAATGTTCGCACACTTCTCACGCGGGCAGTACCTATAACGGCAAGTCAAGCTAAGCTGGTTTGTCTTAAATATGAATCAACGTACCTCATCCCTACGTACGTTTAATTTCAATCGCTTTATTATAAAATATTGCTGTTTATTATATTCAAAATAACATGTCGTATAACAGACACTTTTCTTTTAACTTATAATAACACGTCATTTACATTTACTCTATTAAGCTGAAGAACATTCATAGGAAATTTTGAAACGTTCGAAAACTTGTTTACGTTATGTTAATACGAATTTTTTTTATATTGACAATATAGCAACGTAAAGTATTATAAATTGGATAATATAATACTAGAAAAAATAATTAAATAAAAAAAAATTAATATATATCGTGTCCAAGTGTGCTTTAATTAATTAATATTGCAAACAGAATTTAATTTTGATCGTTTCTAACGAATCTTCGATGATTTATATAGATTATTGTTTACATAGATGACACGTTACACATAGTTTAAATAGTCTATTTTACATGTGTAATGTAGATTATTTATATTTTACGTGTAAACCAACCTTGTTTGAAGCAGATCTTTCTTTTTCCTTATTGTAATATTTGTTCGATTTAACAAAACTGAGAGAAAAGTGTGTTTCTATTATAAAAGAGATATTTTACGATAACTTTTTCATTGTTTCCTTCACCATAAATACACAAACGGAACGTTTGCAAAGCTAATTTGCCTTTTGTGACAAACAAGCTCTGGTCTCCGTTACATCCAATTGACACAGTTTATGGATTTAGAGTTAAAAGAAATTTGTTGTACTGTTTAAAAAGATATTCATGATTGTAAGATTTATTATAACATCAAGTCGCAACTTTGACTTTAATAAACCCCATTAATTATATATTTTTAATCATAATTAAAATTATAATAATTATGATATAATTATTATGATATTAAATATTTTTAATCATAATTAACATAATAAATTTTTTTTAAGGCAAAAGCCCTAGCAGCATATTTAATTTTAATTGCAATAAAACTTTAACATATTATAGTTATAATATGTCAACGTATAATAAAATAATCTTTTTTGCAACCTCAACGGCGAATTTCTCTAAATCATGGCGTGTTGGAGCAATTTGATAAACGGCGTCGTATTGGGCGTCGAAAAAAAACTACCGGAAATGATTATACCCTCGTTTCAAAGCTCGAAAAAAAAAATACTTTTTGTTGAAAAATAATATTCTTAATTAGCTATTTTCGCAAATGTTACACGGAAAGAACGATTTTGTTGAAAGTTCTAAAAATTTTGCTGAAAACAGATCTGAAAATAATTTTTTGTTGAATCATCAAAATAATTTGTTGGAATGTTAAAACTGATAAGCATTGCTATAAAACGTTTTGATATTCTAGCAATCATTTTGACTTTCGCACAAAATTATTTTGATTATTGAACAAAAATTATTTTCAGATTTGGATTCAGCAAAATTGTTCTTTCCGTGTACGTGAAAGAAGAAAAAGAAATGTTAAAAACATTTATTAACGCTATTACATATAAAATTTTATTCGTTGAAATGTGCACTTCGAAGTTAAACATATATGAAAAAAAAATCTCTCTAGAGAATATAGACATTTGTGTAAATAGAAAAAAAAATTATTATACGTCGCGCTCTCACATTGCGTCGCGTCATTTGGATGGAAATTCCCGCCGGTGACAGGACGGTCTTCACGTGAATCCCCCTTTGTCTGGGCGTTTTATAATAAAGCGATAAAGCAGCCGGCATCGACTTTTGCGCCGCTATTCTTCCATTATGCCGCGATTTGTATTACATCGTGCGTATCAAGCGAGACAATGGCGCGCATCGCCGCGCGATACACGCGCGTCACGCGTGCGCGTGCGATCGTTAATAAAGCGGCAGCCCGTCCGTCGGCTGCGTCGGCATGCATTTTACAACGTCAACTTCGCAGCTTCCCGACAATGCGCGGTCGAAAAAGCATTGCTCTCCCCGGCAATCCGACGACGCCAGCGACGGGTGGAAGAATCAGCTTTCATCTTGCAAGAAGGCTCGCGCGGAATTTTTCTCCCGCTCCCGGCCCCTCACACCCTATTTCAATTTCTATTCAAAGAAACAATATATAATTTATATAATTTCAATATTAAAATTTGTATTAATACAGTATTCAATACGATTTGAAATTATATAAATTATACAATTTCAAAACGATTAAAAAAATTCCGAAACAGCCATTGTAAAATACGTAAGGAAAGGGGGGGGGGCAAATAATGACAGATTTTTTCCTCTCTCTCCTACAAGCTAATTTCAAGTTTACAAGATATGATTTTTCACTAAAAGAGTACTTTCCACTTTCAAATATACAAAAAACTTAATTAGAGTTTCCATAAGTTATGTATACATGCTAGATTTTCATAAAAACTGAAACTTACATTTTTTACTATTTGTCCCACCTTAAGGATAAATAGTGACACCATATGGGATAATTACAAAATACATAATTTTTAACTCTTAATCGATCTTTCTTTTGACATTTTAATTAAATAAGATAATTCATATTAATTTCTATACTTTGCCATAGGTAAATTTTTATTTATTAATAAATAATAGTAGTAACATTATTTGCTAATATTTCTTATTGAAAATCACATTTATTCTGGATCTTGCCTTGCAATTATAATCTCACATTATTCCAAATAAATTAGAAAAATCATATTTAAAATATTAAAAAAGCTTTTTGACTTGTCATTATTTACCCAACTAAAAATTATCATTATTTGCCCCAGGAACTACTTTTTCCTTTAAAACTTTACTGAGAGAAATAAAATTAATATACAAGCATAGCGAATTATATCAAAATAGATGAAAAAGGTATCGTATGACATAGAATAGGTTAGATTCAAATTTCATTCAACGATGCAGCAATTAAGAAAATATAACTTCAAATATCAAAAAAAAAAAGATCCTGGTTTTACCTTATTTCACTAATGCAAAATTTTAAACTTCTCCGCTAGCTTTTGATTTTTATGGCTTTTTCAGAAGATGATTAGATGCTTGAGAACTGTCTTTCTATTAACGAGTAGTGGTAAAATACACGCGGGAAAGAGGAGAAAGTTAAAGTGACATTATTTACTGCCTGTCACTATTTGCTGCCTCTTTCCTTATAAATAAAACTTATATACACGTAAATATAAAGTTCGAAATTTTTACGAAATTTTGCGATTTTCGACCTCTTTTAAGAACACATATATTTCTTCGCTTCTTCTTCTTTTTCTTAATATCCAGGAACGTGTGAAGAGTGAGAAAGAGAAAAAGAGCGACAGGGAGGAGGGAGAGAGAGAGAGAGAGAGAGAGAGAGAGAGATATGATCCTGCGCGGGAGACGCGACGTGAAAGCCGGCGTACTCGCAATCGTTCGGAAGACTCCGCGCCGCGGCGCGTATTCGCCGACCTGTAAACCTCGATAAAGCCTAACCTTGGCGATGATAAGGTCGGCGGTCGGCAGGGCGTGGCTTATCAAGCCACCTCGCCGGCGAGGCACACTCGCGAGCTTTTTAACGCGGGTAAACCCGCGCGCCGGTAGCCCGACGTACATCGAACGTGCGTCTGGCTACGTCTGGTCTGGTAGGCTATGAAATGCGGCCGCTGCCGCCGGTTTGTTGCTGCAAAATCAATATCGCTCTCCGCGGCTCCCGCTATCCCTCTCCCCTTCGCCCCCCCCCCCTCCTGACCCTACCCGCCGCCCGTCGCGATTCTCTCTCTTTCTCGCTTTTCTTCCCGCCTTCCGCTTCGCAACCGGAAACGCCGCGAGAGATGCGCGGCTCGAAACGCGAATACGAGATAGGCACCGTGAAGTAATGATAACGGAAGAAAAGTACCGGTAACTTTTCGCTCCCACCGAATTTCTACGTTGAGGAGACAAGAGAGGATCTCTTCGCGCTCGCTCCCGCGCGAGCCATAATCGTGCGCGCCTCTGATCGTTCTTTATGAAAACACAAAAATGGAATGTTTTATAGATACCGATTGACAACGGTTGTTTAAAAATTATAATTGAAGACTTATAATTAGGAATTATAATTAAAACATGAATACGGATCTTAGTTGCTTCTTTATATTCTTCTTGGTAGTAATATTAAAGTGATAATCAGACATGACATAATTTCCATGGAGATTAAGACATTAACACAAGTTTCACCTGCTCTTCCTCTCGGATGATCGAACCCAACGAACCTCGAATATTTATGAGAAGAAGTTTTCTGTATTTCTTGTCAGTAGAAAATATTAGAGCGGGAGGGGTGGGGGGGGGGGAAGGGTAGAGTCAGAGGTGACGCGACAAATTATCTGTTTGCCCTCGAACAATCGAACAATGAACCTTGTGTATTTACGAGACATAAAGTTCTGCGATGAAGGTCTCGCCCCTCTCTCTCTCTCTCTCTCTCTTGTAGCTCCTCTCTCCCTCTCGAAAACGTTGCGCGAGTTAATATCATCTGCGCGCTTCCTCCGCCATCAATCCTTATTTGTGCGGTGTAAAACCCCCGCGAACTATAGAGTGCTTAAAGAGCGAAGCGGTAAAAGTTGAAATTTCTCCATGCCGCGCATTATTAATCCGCGCTGTCGTAAAAGTACGCCCTCCCCCGCTCCTTCCCCCCCCCCTTCACCCTCTGCCACTCGTGCCCTCCGGCGGGGGTTTTTGTTTTTATCGGGCCGCGCGTGGCACGTAAATATTATATACGGCCGTTATGTAAACGGCGACGGCGGCGGCGGCCGGAAGCGCGCGCCAAAACTCGCCGGCTATTAAGCGATAGTTTAACACTTCCCCGTAACGATTCTTCTTCGTATAACGAGTGCACTCTTGCCGCAGCCTCTCGCGGCCGCGGCCTCAGGTGCAGGCAGGTGCAAGCCCGCGCTCCGCGCGGCCCCCCCTCCCCCCTTCCCGCCCGAGCTTTTACCTCGATATTTCAATCAACCGACCGCCCGCGCGTCTCTCGCGTTTAATCGATTCAACGCGTTTCCGGAGAAACTCATTTAGACCGCTCCCCTCCCCTTTCCCTAGGCCCCCCCGCTTCCACAGCCTCCTCGCACCGCCAAAATCAAGACTCGGAATCTGGCGGATAAAACGCTTGTTTGCGCGCTGCGTAATTTCATCCTTCTCGCTGTCTGCTTCGTCGAAAGTCGTTGCCCAGCGAGAAAATCGCGAGATTTCGGAGTAGGTATATTGGACGCACGCGATTCGCGGAAAGCGCTTGAGTATGCGGATAATTTCAGATCCGGCGATTCCGATAGAATTACGGAGAAGTTCGAGCAATTCCCGGAGCCTTGTATTTGCCAGATCGTTATTGTTTTCGTAAATACCGAGTAGTAATTACTGTGCGTGTGTGTGATTAAAGATAATATATGATAATATAATATTAAGAAAAATAAGATGTATCAACAAGAATGACATTTTGATGAGATCGGACAGAATTTCTTATTAGAAATTCCGTTTTATTTTGTCGAGATGACATTTTTGTTAATACATCTTGTTGGTATGACAAAAACATTTTTTAGTGAATATATTATTATAAAATTAGAGAACTTTAAATAATTAAAATTCAGAAATTCTGTTTGATTTTACCAGAAATTTTCTTTGGTCTCATCAAAATATCATTCTTGTTGATAATAAGAATATTTTTTAGTGATTACATTATTCTAAAATTAGAGAACTTTAAATAATCAAAATTCAATCATAAAGTTTAAATATAATTGATATCTTATGAGCAGATGTACACTAACACTCCTTAATCGAATTAAAGAGAGAAACGGTGACAAAACGGTAACAAAAAAAAAAGAATGTTAAAAAGAAGATTTAAAGCTTTTAAAAGCAAGATCTCAAGCAAAGCTGAAAGTAATTTTTTTTTCTTTGTGCTGCGTGTGATTTCAAAGTCAAAGACTTTTGTCAATTTTGCACAATCGACTTGGAAATGGCACCACTTGGAGCAGAAGCTTCGCTTGGAGAAAAACTTTGAAAGTAAAGTTTCCAAGATTTAAAATGCTTTTTTGAAAATTGCGCCACGATTATCTTTTTGCAAAGTTATAAATTTGTATTTCGACATTTTCATCGTCAATTCGAAGTAATCTTTTCAATTTTATTGAATGTAATTCTATAACTATCGATATAATTTAATATTTATCATTTATTAACAAAAGAATACCTAAATAATTGCGTTTTATGAGAAAAAAAAATGTTTTGTAGCTTTCTTATTTCAAGAAAGATTTAGCATTTTGAAAATGATATTCTATAACGATTTTAATCAGGAAATTCTTTGAAAGAAATACATCGAGGAAATCGAAGATTAAAGAAAATACGAAATGTATATTGAAAGTCGATATTTCAAATACCTACCCGATCGCGTTTCCGTCAAGAAATTGCTAAGCTTTAATACTTGTAGTAGAAAGTAGTATTCTCTACTTTTAATGCCGATATTCCCATAAGAGGCACTTTAAGGTTTTTAAACGCGGCGCCGGCATATACGGCAATTTCATGCACTCCGAGGCAGCAGCCTACTCATGCAATTCGATGCAATTCGCGAAGCGTCTTTGAAGAAAGCAATGAGGAGTAGGAAGTTAAGAGATGGTTGATGCAAGAGAGAAAATGGGTTAAGTGCAGTCTTCCAGCACTCATCAAGTAGTCTCATCACATGACTCTCAAATCGTTTATTCCCGATTATATTCCCTTCGTGCGCGAGTGGCGAGAATTTTCAAAGATAATAGCGCACGGCAGAAATAGCGCAACTAGCATTTCAAATATATAACATAAATAATTCTTATAAAAATATGTGTATACACGTATACATACATCATACATATACATACATATATATATATATATATATATATATATATATATATATACATACAGTGCGACAAATAATTTCCCGGAATGGTAACTATGAAAATGAAACGAATTGAGTTTTTTCAGTTTTCTCTTTTTCTTCATTCAAAATATTCTCCTCCTGATTCAATACATTTTTTGCAACGATTCAACAATGATTCAAATTACTGCTCCAGTTCATTTTGTGATATTGCCTCCAAAGCACGCGTCGAAGCCTGTTGAATTGTTTCCACATCTTCAAAATAGCTCACAGTCAATTTTTGGCTAAAAATCAGGTTTGCGTGTTGAATCGCGCCATGTGACTTTTTTTTATTTCCCAAAATGAAAATAAAGTTGAAAGGATGCTATTTTGAAGATGTGGAAACAATTCAACATGTTTGTTGCAAGCAACCACCTATTACGTAATTTTTCAAACTCTTATGTTTTTTTTAAATAATTTTCAATTTCTTTTAAATAATATATAAACTTATAATCATAATATTGTTAATGTTGAATTTATTGTAGAAGTATATTGAATTAAAATGCTATTAATGCATAAATGATGACTTCGATTGTATATATAGAATCATTATACATATACATAGAATTATATATATCGAAAATATTTTTATATTTTAATATATTATGATAATAATTTATATTTTAATAACAATGTGACTTTATATAAAATGTACAACGTTATACAATATATTGACAAAGTGTCTCTTTTATCATTTAACATTAACTCACGCAATACTTCCATCTTCGTTTACGTAAGAGCTTATAAAGAAGCCTTCTGTGCTATCATTTGTTATTGTACTGTTGAATTTCAATTCCCGGATATAAACATCGACAAATAATGGCTCGATAAAAAAAATATGTAAAAGTTCGGTTTCTACTCTATACTTGAATTTCATATATAATGGTATATAATCTGTGCCGTCGCTTTTAATCAATTTTATTGCCGAACAACTCAGACGTTTTGTGTGTAACGTTATATTTTGTGTCAAACGAGTAATAGTTGTTCTTAATTCGCCAAAAAAAAAAGATTGAAGGCTGCATCATTGTAATATCCACTGTTTACATCGGAAACGTTTCTGTTGACAAATAGAGTTAGGTTTATGTTATTGTGCAACTGAATCACATATTGCAAACGCAAGTTCTTTGGAATGCTAAAATTACACGATCCACCGGTAAATATAGTTATTGCGATAATTATTACGTTGCTACTTATTCGTGACAGGTGCATGTTGCATCAGTTTTTGTTTCAGTATCTGGTGAAATAAATTTATATAAGAAAAACTAAGATAATACTAAGTATATGTATCTGTTGCGGGTTATTGAAATCGTTACATGATGAGAATTCGTTGAAAAATAACGTCATATGTAACAAATGAATGTAACATGACATTAAACATTTTTAACTTTAATAATGTTTCTATTACACAACGTGAGGAGTACGTCAAGTTGTTATAATAATTTTAAATTGATGTAAAATGAAAAGACTTATTTCTTAGATGCAGATGTTATTTTGCATTCCTTTGTTATTTTCTTATTATCTAATATATGTAATTAACACATATATGATTACTGGCTTTTACGCAAAGCGTTATAAGATTTTATATCTTTGCAAGATAATTTCACGAAAGCAGAATTATATTTGCGATTTAAGACGGTTTATTTTTGAAACAGATATATGGATACATATAGAAGTGTTAAGTTTTTATAGACTTACCCTGCATGCGTATTTAAATTGTATTAAAATGTAATTTTGTTGTAAGAATCTATATTATTTGATAAATTATTACAAAACATGGGATATTAATGTCTTATACTGAAAATTACACTTCCGATGATCGCGATCTTTCTCTTTCGAGAAGTCACCGTGAACTAACAATGTTATCCATGACGTATGTCATAACAAATATGAAGTGCCACTCTCACCTCTAAAATGTCGCTTGATTTTGAATATCCTACAGTCGATGTAAATTTAGCTGATTCGTGCATGTGTATCGTTGTCTCTTCTAGTTAAATTATGTTAATGGATAAAATATTTATTGCTTCTCGATAAAATATTTATTGCGAATTATGCGAAAACTGAAGAATGATGTCCATAATGGGTCTATAATAATAAGCACAAAATGTAAAGACCTCTTTATTCTATAGAACTTCATGGTTTCCGATCTTTCATGACTATCTTGAATAAAGACTTAAAATATTTCATGTCTATGAGATTGATGATATTATTTTAAATTACAAACTTTTAAATTATTTTAAAATTTTTGAGACTATAATTATATAGATACAATAAAATATTTTATATAATTACAATAATCTTTATTGCGAATCGCTATTTTGAATATGTTTTTCTATCAAATTAAAAAATTGTTATAAGAAATATGATATGTGCGAATTATTTAAAACTCATTTCATAAAATACCAAGTTTTATGATTTTATTATTTATTTTATAATTTCATTAAATGTTTTATAATCCAATGAATTTGTTTCTCTTAATTGAGTTTGTATTGATTTTTGTATCTTCAATATTTTACGTACTGAGTGCTGTTATCAGATGAAAACATGATACACATCAATCGTCGATGCGATAGTTGACTACATCGTAGAGCCGAATTTGAGATAATAATCGCCCGTAAAACATTAAACCGAAATAACTTACGTATAATAATTTGTAAAATAATACATTGTCGTATTCGTTAAAAAGAGCCCAACAACCGTTATTGTTATATAACATAACATTTTATCATATTAACAATAAGATTGTCATTTTACCACGCGTAAAAATTACACATATATACATACATCGTTTTTTAACATAGGTAATATTTCTAAGTGAACACTGTGCTTGCAATAGAGTTTAGTTAGAACTGTTTAATTTGATGCTATATTTATTAGATCTGTCGCTGTTAGTTTATGAGATAAAAAGAGGTGACGACTTATACGAAGACATCCTGTACTATATAAATATACATTTAACTATATTAGTATGATATACATATGTGTATGTATATTAATGTATTAGTAGATGTAAATGTATGTATACGTACATTTTATACCTATATAATATTTATTATGTACATGTGTATATGAATATAACATACAGGGTGTCATTTTAATCGACGGATCCA
>NW_012026793.1:78629-83374 GCF_000956235.1 Wasmannia auropunctata | reverse complement strand
TGGAACCCCCAATTTTTCATTACATGTTCTTATAGCACGCCTCGAGAACTTTCCAAAACACATAAATAAAATATTTTTTTATGAAATAAATCTTGAGTTATGAAGCTTGAAAGTTGGAGTACTGTCGGTATTAGCATCATCCAAGGTGTCCAAACACTAGCTAAACCTTTTGAATGTTGTTCAGGATCATGACATTGATAAAGGCCAACGACCTTGGCCATCTTTAGCTAGTGTTTGGACATCTTGGATGATACTAATGCCGACAGTACTCCAACTTTCAAGCTTCATAACTCAAGATTTATTTCATAAAAAAATATTTTATTTATGTGTTTTGGAAAGTTCTCGAGGCGTGCTATAAGAACATGTAATGAAAAATTGGGGGTTCCATTTAAAAAATTCAAAGTGACCTTGTCCTGATCTTGACGACGCCACTCAGGGTCAAACCAACGTTATCATCTTATGTCCCCCTCGAAGCCTCCGAAAACTTTTGTCTGAAACATTTTTTTGTAGCTTGCGTATTTTAGCAGATATTTGGATCTGTCGATTAAAATGACTCACCCTGTATATGATCGAGATGATGATTGCAAAAATCAATTCCAGAACTTCTTACAAATCGAATGTTTTCACTGTTTTGTAGCTATGCATTCTTTCCGTCCTCATTCAAAATGTAGCACACGATAATCGCCACGACGGTCGATGACATTGATGACCAAGAACACTGAATTTTTTATTTATATCTTGTTAGCCACCAGTAGCTCACCACTGACCTCTATGGGGTGCGAATAAATACTGCAAATTGTATTTTCCATAACTTACTACGTAAATACAATATTATTTATTAAATGTTTAATATTTATTAAATATATATTATATTATATTTTATGTATTAAATATATAAATTTTATTTTCCTTTCCTTAATAGAAAGTCATCCAATCGGCGAACTATCTTTCTGATAAACGAAAAGTTAACTGAAATTAGATAACACATTAATATGTGAAAAATTTGTTCTCTTCAGTTATAAATACGATTTTTATATTTCTGATTCCATACGATTAAGGTGCCTGACAACGGCAACGCGAGCAACAGATGCAAGCTTGCGAGCGTTTGAACTCGGTGCTAGGAAGTTTCGCGGAAGTGCTAACATTCGTGGACTATCTGTCGCGATCGCGTGAGCTTATGCCGCGCAATCACACTTGTCGGTTAATATAGACCCAATTATTGTGTAAGAAGGATTTGACGTGCCAAGGTATAAAGGATCGCTTCGCGATCGCCACAATATGTCTAAATCCAATATGTAAAACTCTCTACGTTCGTCATATCTTTCAAAAAAAAAAAAATTTAATACAATATTTTCACGTTTCTTGAAAATTATAATATATAGCGCATAATTTTCAGAAAATAAAGGAATATTGTATAAAATCCATTTTTAAAAGAGGCATTGATACTCGAATCTATCTTTGTGTGACTTTTCCGTGATGCCGATTGATTTTCAATCGCTACGCTTATTTCGTGCGTGGCTATCATTGCATTTTTTCATAGTTGTGTGTACAGGTCAATAATGTAATTGTACGTATTTTTGCGTTATATACTAAAAAGTAAAGTGTAAAATGTTAAATAGCGAAGCGTAATGCGTCTCTCTAGTGTTATATAAAAAATATGACGTAAGTGACAAGTTTTGCCCAATTGAATTTATTACTGCGTGTATTAAAAAAAAAAGGTAGGGAAATGTGGGGAAATTGTGTACATGAGGTAAATGCAAACAATACAGTATATTAGAGTAATGATAACTTTTCATTTCTCACATCCAGCGATATCCGATATATGCTCAGTGCGCTGTAACGTGTCTCTAGATTATAGAATGCACACGATATTTAAGATAAATGCTATTACAATACGTTTTCTATAATTTTGTAGATCAGGAGAAACTGCAAACTCCTTAAGAAAAGATTTAACAAATTCAAATAATTTGTCAATTATTGAAATCATACTTATTTTATTATCAATTATTGAAGTCTTTATTCAAGAGAAATTTGATTTTTATGACAATAATTCACGCGGCGTTCATACATTATCAATATAAACTAAACCCGATTCAGCATCATTGCTTCCGCGCACGGCGCGGCGGCGGTAATTCCGAACGGGAAGAGTTTTGCTTTTGTATGAAATTATAGTTTATATTAGTGATATGTGCGTATGAATTATATTGTAATTTAAAGCCAAATAACTGAAGTATATATTTTCAATAAGAGATTCTATATAATTAATAAGTATACCATCGGATTTATTGAATCTTATCTTTAGATTTTCACATTTTTTATTCTTACTACTTTATCCTAATTTGTAAACGATATACTCGTATCATGTTCTATATACTCTGATGTAATCAAAATTAATTGACTGAAGTTTTAAGTTACAATTTTATCTCTATAAATTTTCCCGATTCTTTGTTTCTCACTCTTACATATCTAACATTATTTTGCTGACTGTTTTACAGTATATCTTGCACTTTTTTCCTTGTCTTAATAATAAGACATAATAATGCGCAATAATAATAATAATAAATTAATTTTTGTAATATGTTTTATAAATAAACAATCAAGATATATGTAACTAAAGTAACTAAAATATTGTAACTGCCTTTACGACAAACAGATAATTTAAATTTTTATAGATTTATTTTATACACGTAAAAAACAATTCTGCTGAATCCAGATCTGAAAAAAATGTTTGTTCAATGATCATAATAATTTTGTGCGATAGTCAAAATGATTGCTAGAATATCAAAACGTTTTATAGCAATGCTTATCAGTTTTAACATTACAATAAATTATTTTGATAATTCAACAAAATATTATTTTTAGATTTGTATTTAGCAAAATTTTCCAACTTTTGAAATGTAGTAGAAAATAAGCTGAAAATTATGTATTTATTTTACAGTTCTTAGAATGTTGTAATATTATAATTATTATTGTTTTATCGAGTTATCCTATGATAACTTTGTTATTTTACACTGCAATTTGCAATGGTAAAACTTTGTTGCAATGTATTCGGAAGAGAGAGACTGCAAAGATTGATATATAACATATTAAATTAAATTCTTTATTAAAGTTACTCACCAATGATCAGTATACCATATGGACACGTGGCGGAGTTCTCTATTTCTCATAAGTAGAAATCCATACAGTGAATAGAATAAAAACCATAGTATTATGTTCCCTTTCATTCGTATTCTAATAAAAACCACAGTATTATGTTCCCTTTCATTCGTATTCTAATAAAACAATTCTTTGGCGAATATGAAAGCAAGGTCCTCTTCAAAATTGAGCTTTAAGAAGAAAGTAAGTGAGAAGTATTTCGACTGTACAATTTCTGTTTTGTGTAAAATTAAATTCAGGAATCTAATATATTTGTCTAAATAAATATTATACCCAGTAAACACTGGGTATAATATTTATTACTATGTAAATGTTTTCGTATAATACTGTCATCATATAACGAAATGTAATTCGCAATATAACACATGTGTAATATACACATAAGTAATAATTTTCTATAAATAAATTATATGACATAAATATAATATGTACCTATAATATTATGCAATTGTTACATTAATCTATGTTAAAATGTTATAAAATAATTATTTTAATACATTTTGGCATACACAATTTACAGAAATATCAGGCTACTAAATTAATTTTTACGCAAAACTAAACGAGATTGTTCTTGTCAAAATTCATTTTATTTACTTTTCTGAAGCTCAATTTTGAGATCTCAAAGGTATCATTTTATTAGAATACGAATGAAAAATGACTACGCCTTTCATTCTATTCTGTATTTTCTATTTACGATAAATATATAACTCCGGTATTTACGATTTAGTGGGAAGAATTTTATTTATCATCATGTTAATACAAGATAGCTTTTTAAAAAGATGTTTGTATGTAATAAGCGCAATGTAACGTAATTTTTAATCAAATCTGTGTTTAATAAAAAGTTGGATAGATTTGTTAACACTGATGTTTGTTAAAAATAAAGAGACAGAAACTTTTTTATCAATGTGAATGTCTATGTAATTAGTCACTGCAATCGCAATTTGATAAGTAGACATTAGAGGAGTAGTTTGAAAATGTGTCCACACTAAATCATCATTATCTGAATGTTGGACTGAATGGTAGTCTCGTTTCGACATATTGGATAAAGCCGTTAAATGCCGTTTATGTTTTATAGAAATGTTAAAAGTAGCCTTCAGTTGCGATTTATCCCAACAAGGAGGTATAATCGTCGAACTCCGGTCGGCTGATTGTATGTTGCAAGCAACCACCTATCACGTAATTTTGAAATGTATCCAAATTCTTTTAATAATATTTTAAAATAAAGTAAGCTTTTAATCATAATATCATAAATGTTAAAATTATCGTAGAATTATATGGAAACAGAGTGCTACTAAAGTCATAAATAATGACTTCGATTATATTTTATATAGTATCATGCACAATTTTAATTTTTGGATATATTAATAATAATTTATGATTTTACATAAAATGTGCAACGTTATATGTTAACGCACGGTGTCTCTTTTACCTTTTAACGATTTACTGACGCAGTATCTCCATTTCTCTTTACGTTACACTCCAAATCCAAGTGTGTAAATCTGTAGTCACGTTTTACGCATTTATACGCGTGTTATATTTTTACACATTTTATCTGTGTCTTACACAGTAAATGCATATTTTTTACACGC
>NW_012026793.1:8942-78609 GCF_000956235.1 Wasmannia auropunctata | reverse complement strand
CTTACACATATTATTGTAAAATTAACCGTGTAAAAATATGCATTTAACTGTGTAAAACACAGATAAAATGTGTAAAAATATAAATGCGTAAAATATTACTACAGATTTACACACTTGGATTTGGAGTGCTAAAGAAGCCTTCGTGGCCATTTCTTTCTGCAACGGCGAACTCCATTTTCAGAACATAAAGATCGACAAGTAATACATCGTCAAAATACAGGTGTGAAAAATTCACTTCTTTTTTTATGGCCGATGGTATATAAACTGTGTGTCGTCTTTTTAAATCAATTTTATTGCCCAACAACACATATGTTTTGCATTTAATGTTATATTTTGTGTCGGACGAACAATATCGATAGTATAGTTCTGGATTTGTCACGAAAGACAAATTCGTTAAGACCATATCTTAAATAGCGGCTCCTCATCATCGCAATCGTTATCTTTTACAAATAAAATTAGGTTTATGTCATAGTGCCTCGGAATCACATTTGGCAAACTCAAGTCATTCTCTGGAACGCTAAAATCACACTCTTTACCAATAAGAATAATTATCGTGGTGATGATTACAATGCTTCTACTTATTCGTGCCAAGTACATGTAATCATAAGTTTTTGTTTCAGTACCTAAAGAAAAAATTTATATAAGAATAACTTTAAGATAATGCTATGTTGTATGTGTTTCGGGTTAGTGACCTTTGGAATCGTTACATGAGAGTTCGTTAAGAAACGTAATATTAACATGTAATAAATAACATTTAAACAAAATTAAACGTTTTTAATAATATATTTCTAATACATATCATGAGCTAGACATATATTAAGTATGTTGTAATAATTTAAATTATGTGAAATAATTTATTTCTATTTATGCAGCTGTTTGTTTTATTTTAAATAAATTTTGTGTTTGATAACACCTTTACATGACGTTACACATTTTTTTGCTGTCTTCCTATTATCTAATATGTGTTTAACATGTATATGATTATTGGCATTTACACAAAACGTTTTAAGTTTTGTATCTTTGCAAGATAATTTAACGAAAACAGAATGTTCGTGATTTAAGACAATTTATTCTACAAACAGATATACATATAGAAATATTATGTCAACTCATTACAGACGTACCCTGAGTACTGAAATTGTCCTGTTAAGATATAATTTTGTTGGAACAATCTGTATTTTACCAATTATTGTGAAACACGAGATACTAATAATACCTTAAAGAAAATTCACACTTCCGATTATCGCGATCTTTCGCTTTCGAGAAGTCACCGCAAACTGACGATGTTTTCGATAACATATTATAATAAGTACGAAGTCACAGTAATAAACATCTCTTTATTTTGAATATCCTACAGTCGATATAAACTGGTTCGTGAGATACCGTTGTCTCTTCTTGTTAGATAATGTTAACGGATTCTCTCGATAAAATATATGTATTGCCAATTATGCGCAAATTAAGAGTGATAATCATAACAGATCAAATAATAAGTACAAAATGTAAAGATCTCTTAGTTCTAGGACTTCATTGTCTCTGATCTTATTTCATGACTATCTTAAATAAAGATTTAAAATATTGCACGGTTATGAGATTGATGACAGCATCTTAAATTATAAACTTTTAAAAATATTTTTCAATTTTTAAGATTGTAATTTAAAATACAATAAAAAATTTTATTTAATTATAAGTACAATTACAATTAGATCTCCATTGAAAATCGCTACTTTATACTTGTTTATCCATCAAATTAATAAATTGTTACTTTATAAGAAATATTATGTGTGCAAATTATTTATGTCACTTAATTTATAAAATGCTAATTATCTCATAACTTTATTATATGTTTTATAATTTTATTAAATGCTATATAATTTTATAAATTCGTATTGATTTTTGCATCTTTATTATTTTACATGCACCGAGACATCAATATTCTATTGATTATTCTTAATTTTTATATAGTAAAACCCAAGTGCACTGCAAATCCAAGTGTGTAAATCTGTAGTCACTTTTTACGCATTTATACGCGTGTTATATTTTTACACATTTTATCTGTGTTTTACACAGTTAAGAGCGTATTTTTTACACGCTCGCACGTATTATTGTAAAATTAAGCGTGTAAAAATACGCATTTAACTGTGAAAACACAGATAAAATGTGTAAAATATAACACGTGTATAAAGTAACTACAGATTTACACACTTGGATTTGGAGTGTGGTACATATATAACCTTGTATTTCCAAAGAATCTTTTTATTTTAAGTGATACTAGCTTAATTCTTCAAAGAATTATATCACTAAATTGCGTTGCTTTATTTAATCCAAGTGATATGTATTATTCGTATAAAAGATTTAATACCAATAATTATTGGCATTAAAATCTAAGCGATACATAACATAAATTTTCTCTTTAAAATATGAACTTTGCGTAATGCAATTGTAATTACGATTTATATTATGTTTATATATGATATTTCGGCATACGTTTCCGTAAAGTATTTTCGAACATATGTATATTCCAATAGAATGGAAGATTTCACCACAAATTAAGGAAGTAGCGGTATAAAATAAAAGAATTTAATTTAAATAAAAAATTTTACGTATAAAATCGCTTGGCGCTGTAGACCACGAAATTTGCGTAGCAATATTTTCCCTCGTAGAGCACGCAGAGGAAAAATAAAAACACTTTTAATATGCAATTCAAACTCCCGCTATCGATTAAGCCTAGAACTTGATCGGTCCAGCCATTATTGAGATCCGATAATCTCGGGTGCTCGCAACTCGCCGGTTCCGCATATTATACAGATACCTATATACGGTCCGGCTTCATGCGGTTTCTTTAGCGCCTGCAATGTTTCTTGATCTCAGTGTAACTTATGGGTTTTTAATTCCTTCTATTAAATTTCTAATCAATTAAACAAATCATGTTTTTATCTGTATTAGTAAAATACTTATTTAAGTGCAATGATTTGCAGTTTTCGAAAAATAAGAGGATGTCCCTTTGGGAGATCCCTATGTTGATTATCAGCAACTTTTCCTTACGTACGTACGTTTCATGGCTGCACGTGTATATCCATAATCACGCTGATATCTGTTGCATTTTACGTCAAGGAGTAAGAATAGCCAATTAGAATCGAAATTTGGTTCTTGCTGAGACTGAGAAAAAAAATTTGTTGAAAAACGCAAAATTTGTTTTATCTTATCAAAATATTTTGTCCGATACGTTCAATTAAACGTTACTACGATATTAATGTGTGTTGTTATTATAAACAAAATCCTATTTTTGAATTAAACTATTTTGTTTCAACAAAAATTCATCGTATTTAATTCAACCGTTCGATTAAAAATACACACTATTTTATTATCCCCATCAGCATTGTTTAATCAATTTGATACTTGGAATTTGAACAAATATATTAGTTGGATAACTAAATAGCATGCAAACACAAATAAATACCACTAGTATTTCGAACAAAATAATTTAATTGAGTTGACTTAGTTAATTCTTGATTTAAAAATTTTGTTGAGCGTGCATGAACTATACTTTTCTTTGTGCAACAAAAGAATTGTTGAATCGACCATTGGATCGAACAACTATACAAATTTAGTTCGTACAATCAATTCTTTCTTCTCAGTGTGTGGACGCAAAAATAGCGGAACGACTACGGCGTTTTCCGGGGTGTGTGTAAGTAAGTAAGCGGGTAAGCTCGTTTCCTTCTCATAGTTTAGCGCCAGCTTCGGATCACGCACTTTGCCTGCAAGTTAGCGGCAAGTTGCCGCCTAGTTCAGGCTCGTGCTCGTATACTCGAGCTGCAGGTGCGGCCGCTTTGAGAGAACTTTGACACGTATTATACTCGTTAAGTTGGAGTACTCGTAACCACTCTCGCGAAACGCGAGCGCGCGCGCGCAGGATATTGCCCGATCGCGAGCTAATCGCGATCGCGCGTGCGTTCGAGAAATTCTAAAAATTTGGAAAATCATCTGCCACAGTAATGCGCCGAGTTAAATCTTCAATTCCTTGAAATTTTCCGTCTTTTTCCGCAGGATATATATATATACAAGAGCCGAAGAGTCGAGGAAGCGGAAAGGAAGATTTCCATTACCATATTGTTTTCAGATCTCTTTATGTCCATCCAGAAAATTCCAGAAAATTATATCTAATAGAAAACTCCAGAGAGATCTCCCTCGACTGAGAAATTCGGGAATTCTCTAAGTTTGCGAATTTAAGGGTGGAAGAAAGTCGCGGAAAGTTGACTGAATCTTGCGGGAAGAGAATTCCGATCGAATGGCCGATTCGTGTGATATTTCGAAGACTGTTGAAAAAGTCAAGAGTGTCTTTGAAGCCAGCCTAGTTCGAATGCAAATCTAATGCGAAACTCGCTGGAGGGGGGGAGGGAATGAGAGTCCGCGAGTATATCGTGCATACAGCCATTGGACCAAGTTAAATTCACCATTAGTGGATCGGAGCTTACAGCTTTAGAGGATATGGCCCATGTAATAGGCGGGGAATTTCACTGAAAATATTTCCGCTCGCTGCTTGCAACTTACCAATTCTGAATTTGTAAAATGAATTATAATACTGAACACTTCTCTGAAATGTGTAACGTTTTTTAAATAAATATAAACGAGAGGGATAAAATGTAAATTGATATTTCGAAAAAAAAAACCGTTTAATCCTGAAAGATTCCTTTCGATTGTTTTATCATTTACCGCAAAAGGGTTAAATCTCTCGTTTACGTTAATCATTTAATGTACAAATCGGTGAATTTATTTAAAACAGGGATTCAATTATTCAAGCTCTTCAAATCCGTAACTTGTTATATATTCAGATTTTCCAATCTTCGAGTTTCCCCGATCGTCCTGCGGCTTTGCATTTTTCTGCACAAGGAAGAAAATAGATTCACGTTGGAGGTAGAATGTCGCGGTCCGGCCGCGCGATTCTCTCTCGAGAATCTCCTCTCTCTCTCTCTCTCCCTCTCTCGCTTTGTGCCTCTCACTCCTTCCTACTCACTCTTATACTCTCTCTTTCTCTCTCTTCATGTGCAATACTATGCCAGGGTTGCAATTTCTCGAGAACATTCCCGCTGCATCCTTCGGAGACCCCGGTCCGTTCTACTTGCATCCTGGATGCCTTTACCCCGGCGGTGGTTCAGGATTCCTCAGACACGCTCCGGTCTCGTCTGACGAATTACATTTCCTGAGATTTTGTCACGTTATCTTCCAAAAGGAAGTCTCGCGTTGTTAGCGTGCGCCGTCTAAGCGGCTGGTCGCCCCGAGGCGAGCGCGCTCGCATTAGTAAGTCTTCTAGCTTCGCAAAATTTAGCCCGATAAAACATTTCCCGCTCGCTAATTCCAACCTTTGCCCTCCTCCCTTCCCTTCCCCTTCTCTCCTCCCCCCTCCCCCGGCCCCACCGCGATGTCCGATTTCGAAACGTATAAAAACGTAAGGAATGACTTGACAGCCGGTTTCGCAAGTTTTGCGAAAACGTAAAAACGTCTGAAATTTTTTCAACTTTCAAGACATCAACGAGGTTCAGAAGATTCAAGATTAAAGATGTATTTAGTGATACAATTGACAGCATAAAATTTGAAAGTTCCAAGATGCGAGAACATAAAAGGATTCGATTTAAGAATGTAAAACTTTTCACTTTGAATATTCATGCCCCTTTTCCTCTTGCTTGCCATCTGAATTTCTGTTTCGACAATTATTTTTTGATAAGTGTACAAAAATGTAACATTTAATTACAGTAATTTTTCATCTCGTTTATTAATCATATGTCATAAATTAAAGCTTGCATCCTAATCAATAATAATAGAAATTGCATGCTAATCAATAGCAGTAGAAATTTCCGAATATTCACGGGCCGTCGAAGTTCAGCGCAAGATTTTCTAGTCGACGGGTGAATGCGGGCTTCAGCATTTCCTAGCTACGTCAGTTAATCCTCGGTTTCTCGATAAGACTCTGAGGCTCGTCGAAGCTCGATTTATCGCGGCACAATATGTCGCAAGCTAGTACTTGCAAGCTCGGGCTCGAAAAGGGACGATCGATCGCTGAAGCGCAACCCCTGTAATTTGTTCACATAAATTCCCTCTCTCCAGCCATGCTAATGTACATAATACCGCACGCACGATCCATCTCTTAGGAATTAGAAGTATATTGAAAAACGCATATTATGAGGTGGTTAAAGCTTGAACTGCTATTACGCTATTATGTATAAAATCGCGTTTATATAAAATGCTATTGAAATTATGCTCTATTTGTACTTCATTTAAAGAATTTTAAAGTAATTAATAACCATACTGGATTTTTTCCATTATTTCTACGATTTCTACATTAGTTTATGTTAAGAAACAACTTTTGAGGATTTACAACAAAGTTTCATTACACATTAAATGTAAAAAATACAAATTAACAAGATTTATAACATGCCTATTTTAAATGCCTTATTAATAATTGATATAACATATATAATAACATAATAATATTTGTATTTTAATCAAAATTGATTTAAATCGTAATTTGAGATAGCGCTCCTAAGCGCTAATTAGAACTCTTACGAAGTTATTAGACGTCCGCGAAATCATTTTAGTACATAAAAATGTAGAAAATTTTCATTTAAAAATTTCCAGAACTTCTTGAACTTTATACTCCTTCGCGTGTTAAGAGTTGAGAATAATCGTTAGAACTCTTAAAGAGCCACCAAAATCCTTAACAGAACACCAAAGAAGATTTTTCGCAAGAATTAATTTAAACAACTTAGCGAATTTAACTTGAATCTTTTTTTTTACTTTTTTCACGTCACTCTCGCCCTCTCGCATCTCTGAATATTGAGATACTTGGACCGCTAGATATATGAGTTCTGATAGACGAAGCAAACGGGAGCAGGAACGTAAAAACTATCGCTCTACTTTTTTTTCCCCCCCAGGATCTACTTCCTCGCGGGTATATCGGGGTCCAGGTGTAAATTAGAAAAAAGTGGAGTTTCTTGAAAACTTTCGGAGCAGAGTCTCCCTCCATCACGCTCTCATTCGTTCCTATCCGTTCCCAGCAATCTCCAGCAGTCTCGGGTCCCTCGGTGTTGGTGATCTCTATATAGATCTTTATGTAGATGTGTGTGTGTGTGTTTATGTGCATTTTGTATGTGTGCAGCAGCGAACAAGATGCGCTGATGTTATCAACAATAACATGCGTCAACGTGGAGCAAAACGCCAGTTGCAAACTAATATCAAGTTATAAAGTAAATAAACGCGGTTACGTTACTGTTTGCGTTAAATCATAAAATCTAATCTGGCGTAATCCACGCAAATTGCGAACGAAACGTTCTGTTACCTAAAAGTTTAATTACTTTAATGATTACCATCTAAATGTATGATGTCGTCAAATGGCAACGAAATAATTAAATTTGTACAGAAATGCTGTTTATGTGCATTCGATTTGAATTAAATCAAGTACTAAATTAAACGTCATAAATTTCACATGTAAATTATAAAAATATAATAATGCTGTAAATGTAACTTCTAACAAGAAATGTATAATACGTCAATTGGCAACGACATAATTAAATTTGTACAGAAATGTTATTATATGCTATTATATGCTATTACATTATTATGCTATTATTTATTTGTATTTAATTTGAATTAAATCGAATAGTAGATTAAATGTCAAATTTCATACATAAATTAGAAATAAATTGAAGTTAACAAATAAATGTAAATAATGCAGGACAACGTTGATTTACGACTAATAATAAGTGAAGATAAGCTTATTCAATTAAAGCGGATTTTGATGTTCAATAATATTATATTCAATTTAATATCTTTTGCTTCAATTTTTACATACATTTTCCAATTTTGAAACATAGTTCTAGCGAAGCTGGAGTCGTAATATGAATTAAACTAACGAGCAATTTAATAATATTGATACTAATTAATATGATTGCATCTTAAAACCTTGTAATATCCTATACATCCTCTTTGCGTTCCATGACGAGCATCTTTATCAATTCGACTGCTGAGTTATTTATGATATTTATCACAACAATTGTGATTTATCGAAAATTCTTTCCTGTCATAGAACAATAATATTTTTGTGCTTATTATATGTAACTCAGGCTTTATTTTGTAACATTAATTGTTTTATAGTGACGACTTCAAAAAGGCAAATAAAATAAAGAGATTATTGCGTGAGAATATTATTTCTTTTCTTAGTCTATCATGAGAAAATGAAATTGTAATTTATCAGATAATGTTGCTGATTAATTGAAATAATTATGCTTGAAAGTGATTTGTTTGCGAATAACTGACGGAGGACACTGTTACACAAGAGTTATAATCGTGCATGACAGACGAAGTGACATTTCGAGCAGCAAAGTTTATATTTCATTAAGGACGTTGAAATATCTCAACGACAAAACAATGCGTGTGACACATTATTTACGGTGGCAGTAAATTTCATGTTTAAACAACGACGTTACGACGGCCGCGCTCGCTTCTTTTTTTCCCTTCCACGGTCGCGGTTATTAAATAGCCAGTAATTTAATTGCCGGAATTAATTTTGCGAGCGTTCTCTCTATCATTCGTCGCTTTTGCCGTCGCTTTGCGCATGTTATGAAATTCTTTCGCGGGGAATTCGCAATAACCAAAATATAAGGCGTCGCAGAGTGGCGCGGAATGGAAGAGCAGCAAATACACTCAGTTCAACGCACCCGGCGACACTTTTCGCAATATTCAAATGTTTAATTCATGAAGTATAAAGCGGAAGTCGTAGAGTGCGGACTTTGCCAAAATTGCTTAACAGTCGAAGCGTACAAAAAATGTGCGCGATCGATAGATTTAATAGATTATATAAAAATTATATGTAATATAATACGCAAAATTTTTTAACAACATAGGGGAGGCCGGGGTTAAAAGTAACAGTTTTTCATTTTCATAAGATAAAAAGAAGTCTATTTTTACTGTAGATTTTAAATTCATACACACAAATAAGAAGGAGATTCAAAATTAGTTTCACAGCAATTAAATGCCGTTGTAATTCAATTTCTAAAAGTTATTATGACCATTTGAATAGACCGAGGCGCGTTGTTACTTTTTACACCAATGGGATAACAACGCTTTTTATTTTATGAAAATAAAAAAAATGTTACTTTTAATATTGGCCTCCCCTGTTTGTTCATTGATTGATCTCCCAAGTATAAGAGTAGAAATAATTGCTAATAAAGTTCAATATTTACAAATGAGAAACCCAAATAATACTATCAAGAAATATTTACTTATGTGATGTGCAGACACCTTACACACAACGTGCGCTATGCGAGCATAGCGCGACGCGATTGTTATGGCGCCAACGCAGCGGCATTAGACCACAGTATCATAATTATCTCGTTAAGTGTCATAGCGTTATCTCTTTTTTTGTGCAAAGTTATAAGCTCTGTTACATTTAACACTCGGCCTTCCTTACCTTATTTTACAACAATTTAGGAGGGAATAGTTTTATAATACATTAGCGATTATAATATTTAAAAAAATCCTATTTAAAAAATAATTACTTGTGAAAATTGGAAAAAGTATAATCTATAAATTTTAAGATTTTCTTTATTTTACTTTTATTTATGATGTTGTTCTTTCAAATTTCTGCACAAGTAATCATTCTTCAAAGAATAATTACTTATAAAAATTGAAAAGTATAATCTAAATTTAAAGATTTTTTTTTTATTTCACTTCTAATTATGATGTTGAATCTAATTTTATTTTTACCTTTTTTATTGATTATTTTTCATTTTATATATCGCTGTGTCCACCTAAACGAAAAATTTCACGTTGCACAAAATTCGTATGCGACGCTTATATTCGCTGGATACACAGAGCGTTGCGAGATACTCGGGATATAGAGATACCTCTCGTCGCGTCTTCGTAATGACACTTTAAAAGTTAGCCAATGTCTCAGCTCGATAGAGACGTGTGCGTCGGTATCTCCAGCGGGATGAAACTTCTTGGGAATGCCGCGACGGCGAGATGCACCGCGGAAACACGGTTAATGTTGCTCGCACAGAAACAAGTATATTCAGAAGAAATTTTCAATATGTACATTTCTGCAAATTTCGAATTTGAAGTCACACAACTCTTATTTTCTCTCTCTGTATCTTTGTTTTTTATTTGAAATGCTCGAGTTATATTTATCAATACTTACTTTTACATTTAAAATCGTACGTTTAAATTTAAAATATTCACCTGAATTTTCTCTCACTTCTAAAAATTTATACTTCTAAATGTCAAGATTTTAAAAGATTTTTAATTAATAATTAATTAATTAATTAATGATTAATTAAAATCTTGACATTTAGAAGTATAACAATTTTTAGAAGTGAGAGAAAATTGAGGAGAATATTTCAAACATATTAAAGTAGAAGCCGTATGCGAGAAAATTCTTTACAGATTCGGGGGAAAGGGGATTCTTATAGATGCGTATAGCATCAAAGGGATTAAATCGTTACGGCGATATAATTTGTTACAAGTTATTCCGGCCTCATGTAATAAACTGCGTATTAAGACCGACGATATGCGGCGCGCAGTTTGCGTGAATTTGGATTTTGTGAAAAAATTATTATACACCATCATCTTATATTGACACGGCTTCTACTTTAATATGTTTGATACATTCTAGTGAGCCTATTTATCTAAATTGTTAAAATATTTTAAATTTAAACGTATACGATTTTAAATAAAATAATTAATAAATCATTAAACAAATCGCTGTTTCATTTAAAATTCCAACTTTTTACTTCATCTACAATTAATGCGATCTTCGAATATTCAAGTTTTTCACTACAACACGTACCTTTGTAATAAATTTTCCAAACGCTTCTCGCTGAGTTCTGCATAAGTAAACTTCGAGGATTTTGCGTTTTAGTTGCGGATTCGAAAATTGTCGGACACGGCGGCGATACGGAAACACGCACAGCGAGAGCTCGTTGCCAGTCAAAACGCTCGATGAATTTCACGGACGATTTTAAGGAATAGCGTAGCTGATTTCCATTTGGCTTTTACCTTTTCGTTCCCCCTCGCCGTGGCGAACTTTCGCGCGGATGCGCGCCCGTAAAGTTCAATCTGCACGCGAAAAAACGAGGAGAGCTGTGAGAGAGCGCGGAGAATGAGAGAGAGCGGTGGATGAGGGGTCGCGGGGATGAAAATGGAAGACACCGCGGCGGGAGAACAAAACTTTTCGACGTCCCTTCCGTGTCCGCGCTGACGGAAGTGGTCGTACAGAGGAGAGCCGGGTGACGTAAGGGAGTGAAATCGATGGGGCGAGGCAGGATAGAGTGAACGAAGAGAAGGAGGAGGAGGAGGAGAAGGAGGGGGGGGGGGTAGCTGGCGGAAGAAGGAAGAGACGGGAAAAAAGAAAGCAAGACATCCTCGAGTGAATGGCGATACGTGTCGGCGATATTAGGCCTTTAAAAAGGATACAAAGTGAAAAAGAAGAATTAAAAAAAAAAGAAGAAAGTTGAACTAAACTGAGATGGATCTTCGGTCGGACGTTCACCCCGAGTCTTTCAGGAACCCGTAGTCTTCGGGGGATAATTTATCTGTATATTTCTTTATATCCGCACGAAAAGTACGATTTTGCTGAAATATTCTAAAATTCTAGAATCTAGAAATCACTATTTCTTTGGACTATCAGAATAATTATGTTGGAATCTCAAATCAATTGCTAGAATATTAAAATTTTTAGTTTTGCTTATCAATATTAAGTTTCAACAAGATTATTTGAATGATTCAATAAATAATATTTTCGGATCTGTATTCAATTAAATTTTTGATCTTTAAAAATCATTATTTCCGTGTAGAAAATGATTTACATAAAATTGTAAAAACTCAATAGAATTCAGAAAACTTTTTGCCCGATAGGTAGCACAGATTTAGATTAGAATGCTCTAATTTGAATGAAATACTGATATCAATTGAGATATTCATTTTGGTTCGTGAATTGGCTGCATTCACGAATTTTTTGTCAAGAATTAAAACAATGCATAAATTTGCGTTTCCATTTTCATTGATAAAACCAGTATACATTTATGAGATCAAATGGGGAGTTTCATTTCTGTATCAATTAAATTCAATGTAATAAAAGTGAAAGGTATATTGATTGCAATATATATTTAATTATTATACTTTGGATAATACTAATTATGAAAAAATAATATTAATTTAAATAAAAATGATTTTTAAAATGTATAAATTTATATAAAATGAATTAAAAAAATTTAGGGTAACTCCGGTATATACCGCGCGAGGATTTATGCCGCAGAAGTCAGAAAAAATAGAAGAAGTAAAAGTAATTTTCTTGCAATCACTTTGTTACATACTTTTATGTTATATTAGTATTGTGTTATGATTTCAGAGTTTTTTACTGTTAATATTTATAAAATTATTGTAAGTTAAACCGATTTATCACTGTAATAAGTAGCGCAACCATAAGTTATAATCTACATAAAATGATTATTGTAGAAAATATAAAAGGCTTCGTGATTATTTCGTGGTACATAAGTGTAGAGGAATTGTAAAAGATAGAGTATAGCAAAATACAAGTTCATAGCTCTGATATTCTTTGTTTAGTTTATTGCCTCGTGTATTCCATCTGTTTAGGATATACGGCATTTTTAGCGCTTGGGATTTATACCGTAGTACAAACGCTTTATTATTTATTTATAAATATGAAAGTAAATAATAATACGTGATAAAACGTCCTTTACACTACATTAATCATAATATTCATGTATGTATATATTTATGTATGTATTTATTCATAATCTGTGATAATACGTTTTTTATTTATTTGTTAATAAGTAAATGCAAATTACGTTATCATATCACGTGTTATTTACTATTATTATTTGGATTATTTGTATACTTTTTGAATCATTCATCCCACCCATCAGTAGCCCTATAACCCACCCATATTTTTATACGACAAAAATGCAAGGGTTTAAAGAATTTTTTTTAATATAAAAAATAAATATTTTGGCTTCCTAATATTTTTTTCATAGTAGTAGACAGTTTAAAGTTTTTATTGATATAGTTTATTTACCTTAAATATAATTAATAATACCTGATAAATTAAATTTTTAAGGTGCAGCTTATATACCGGAGTTACCCTATTTTTAGGAAATTATTATATAATTGTTATATAATTGTTTTTAAATGAGCAAAAAAATCTGTAATTACAGTTTTAAATTGTTTTTGTTAACATTATTAATTGTTTTCATAATAAAGATAAAATTGATTTTACTTTCAGCTATTAAATTACTTTAATTTAACAATAACGCATTTTTATCTTACAAAATTATCAGAATAAATTTTAGTATTTTAATTCATACACACAAATAAATACTTTATACGCTGTGTTAAGTAATACAATTGCTAGTTTATAATAAAAAATCTAAAAAATATGTAAAACGTGTATACTTGCAAAATCTGTAATAACAATAATATTTTATCTCTATAAATATATTTTATTCAGTTAAAATATTTGTTTGATTTAAAAAAATTTTAGTAAAACGCTTAAAAGAAGCGAATATTTTTATTATTTAAATATTTAGTACTTGTAGTATTTAAAAATCTATGTTGTTGCAAATGGTAAATATTCAAAATATTCAAAATGTTTTGTTTAATTCTAATGTGAAGTAAAAACCTGAAAGATTTCAGGAAAACGTTAGAAAAAACAAACTAGATCTATTTTTATTTTGCAATTAGATCGAAATGTTTTTTAGGTTTAGGTAAAGTGAGTAAGAAATGTGAGTGTTGCGGATATCTACTTTCATATACAATCACATACGCTAAACATTAATAAAATTAATTTTTCGACGTTTTCCTCAACGCGGTGGAAAATGTTTAGCAGCCGACGGATTCATTGCGGCCACGAAAAAAAAAAAAAAAGAAAAAAAGAAAACGCGAGCGCGCGAAAAATCGACCGGCATGCGGCGCGTTTCACGGACGATTCCTGGCGCATTCAACGCGTCTGCCTGTGCAATGCGCCTCGTCACTTCCGGTTAGTTAACCGCATTTGAAAGCCGACCTGTTCCAGAATCGAGAACTCGATTCGAGATACGCGCCGGGAATGCGGCACCTCTCGCCGAGGAAAGACACTTCCGCCGAGACTGAAGACAATCGATACCGTTGCGCCGTTTTCCTCGCGGAAAATCAGCGAACGCACGCCCGTCGCTGCGCGATCGAGTGTCTGGATGCTAGGCCACGATGTACCGGCAATCATTGTGCACGTTAACCAGAACGTTTCCTCGTTTCGCGCGATGCCCTACTTAATTTCGGGATATTTTCAAATTTCTACTTTAACAATATTTATCCTCGCCTTCAGAAAAACATACTACATGATCGATGCACATTAGAGTAACTGCAATGCTTATAATTTATCTTTTATTATTTCTTAAGATCTTATTATTTCTTAATTTTATTATTTCTTAAGATCTTATTATCTTTTATTATTTCTTCAGATGTTATTTGTGACCGTCTGAGAAATCGTTATATATGCATATTTATTTGTTATTAACTTATTAATGTTCGTTTCGTTCCTTTAACAGACTTTTTATGATCATAATTGAACACGACAGGAATACTTAAATTAATTAAAATTGTATTATGGAGCAAGTCTCTTTGCTACCTAATTGCTATTAATTGATTGAAGCATTATACAAAGTGTTTTATTTTAATTGATGTGGTAAATTATCGTGAGAAAAAAAGTTTTAAAAGAAATCTTTGAAACAAGAATTGTATTCCCAAGCGGGATAACAACATGACGTAAAATTCCTTTTCATCTTATGAAGGCTTTTGGAAGTTACGTAAGTAATTATAGGCTGCTATTATTGTAATAACTTTTCAAGTTATCATAATTTTTTTCACAAGAAAAATATTTCTACAAGATATTTTTTTTGTCGGAGTTGAGTAAGATCTCTTATTTCATCAATTACAGAGTTTTCTGAGTGTTGCCAGGAGTTTAAGAGTATTTATCTATATAAATCTGGAAAATTTTTAAAAAGTTTTATGAAGATATGAGATAAAAAATTGGAATTGTTATATAAAAAATTAGAATTACTGCCATTCCTTGAAAAAGATAAATTATTTCTCCGGACTGCTTGTTATTGTCTCTTCTCAGAATTTTTGTTTTTCAAATTTCAAATATTCCTCTTAAAAGCGCAATGTTTCCACGATAATTCAGAATTTGTGCCAATTAAAATAAACAAACTCCGTGTGTTGTACGTTCCAAAAATTTGTTTTTTTGTACAATCAGTATTTTAATTAATTTGATTTTCTTGACTGTCTAGATATATTTATATAATTGCGGAAGAGAAAAATCTGAAACTCACTAAAGAGAGGAAAAAAAAAAGAATGTATACGCACATAAAGGTATAAAATGCATTTGTTTCACGAAGAGCTTTCGCAGTTTCAATAAAATTAATTGAAATCCCCCGTCACGAAACATCCCGAACATCAATCCGTCAAAATCTCTCGGGCGGACTTTTCTGCCGCAAGATCGGCTGCGAGCGAAAAAGCGCGGCGCAGCCACGGATCTTTCCGCCCTTCAATGGAATCGTCGCCGTCGCGGCGCTCGGAGGGAATGAAATTGATCGTTCCGGCGCGCGGTGGCGAAAGTTTCGCAGCCATGCGTCATCTTAATTGGCTTAATGCCGACAAGTTACAGCGCTACACACACACACACACACACACAATCCCCCACACACACACACACATACACTTTCTCGCGCGCGCCCGCGTCCGCGTCGCGCCGCAGCTTCCCCGCGCGCGCCCGCGCTTTTTCCGCGCTTTTTCCCCGACTCCGCCGTCCGTCGCCGCGCGTGAAAGACTCGCCATCTGGAAGTTTCCTACAGGATACGTATGTGTAGGGAGGGGGGAGTAGGGGGGGGGGGGGAGGGAGGTGGAATCCACCCCCGAGGGTTTCTACGTTAGCGACGCGCGCGCTACGAACCGACTGCAGTGAACTGCATCGCGACGCGCGGTCTCTCACCGCGATTCTCGTTTCCCTTTTTATTTCTCCTTTTATCGGATGCCGTCTGGGTTTAATGAAACTTTTTGCAGGAATTAATGCTACATCCAGTGCTGCAATGTTGCGCTGGTCAAGATTTGTTGTGCACCACGATAACGCGTGAAATAAGGACACTCGGAAAGGAGAATTTACGCGTCGTAAATATTTGGTAGATCCTGTAACGTTTTTTTGGACTCTACTACAGTGATACTGCGGGAAAAGGTCTAAATATTCCTTGAAATCATTTGTTTCACAATTAATGAAATTTCGACAATCATTTGTTGCATGCGTAAAAGTAATATTATGAAACAGTTCCTTTCCAAAAGTCATCATATTTTTTTTTAATATTAAAGAAATTCAATTGTTACATTTGATATTAAATATTGAAAAAAATTATTTTTTTTATTCGATTCACCTGTAATTCCGTGTTTCTGAATTTTTAAATGCAGTTTTATGCTTCGTATGAGTTTTCATCGCGTCTTACAATTTTCAACTCTTCGAACGTGAAATACCTCGTTCTGGGACATGATAAAGCGTAATCGGGAATGTAGGGAGGGGAGGAGGAGAACACACGCCCTCCGAATTTCGCGGGCTGAAAGCTCACTTAAAGACCGAAGATTTCTCATTCGGGACAAGAAGATCGTCTGCGAGAGTTGTTTCCACGAGATCATGTAAATCGGTTGGTGGAAAGCGGCGGGAGGGAAAGGGAAAGAGGGCTGCAGGTGGACTGCTGCCAAGGCAAATCGAAAAGGGAACTCGTGCGGCGAGGATATACGTAGGGCCCAGGATAGGACTCGAGCATGCTCGATTTCTTCCTTGGCGTCGACTCGCGAATAAATTTAATATCCTATGTCGTACCGCGAGTGTAGAATTGCGGCATAATAAAAGCTTCCCCGCCGCTCTCCCTTTCTCTGTCTCTCTCTCTCTCTTTTTCTCGCTCTTTCCATTTCTCTCTTTGATTTCTCGTCGTTCCTTTCGCTAAACATTTTCATTTCATGTCAAGAGGGAAATCGCTTTAATTTTGATGCATTGAAATTCACGACATTCGTTAAATTTGAACTCCCGTGCATAAGAACCTTCAATAATTAATAAATTGAACGAGAAAAACCTGTTTTTTTTTATCTATTGCATATGTAGCGAGCAAAAAAGGGTGATTTTAATTTTTCGTTACATTTTTCTAGTAATGATAACTATTTTGAATGTCTTTTTAGAAACACACAAGCTCTGCTCGTAATAATTGTGAAAAGCGAAATCAAAGAAATAATTATAAAAATTGATTTTTTCAAAATTCATACATTCTATTAATTTTGTTCTCTTTTGTTTACATCTATACAGAAACTTTAATTAACAAAAGAACAATTGTCATACAGAAAGATACATGATTAATATTAGTTCGGGCTTTGATTTATAGCATTACATCTGTGCGTCATATTATCAATCAATTTGTCCGTCACAGAATAAAAAATTATCTCTAAATTCAATCACTTGTTCGTTATCTTTGTAAAACAATATAATAATGTATTAATAAAACAAAGACGAGCAATATACTAGATGTAAAACATTAGTTTTATTTCTTCAATATTAATAATATAGCAAACTTAATTTCGATCTTACTAGGTGTTTCTCAATCGCAAGTTAATAATTAAAATTAACCTATGAAGTCAGTAAGGTGTATACAATAATAAAAATTAATAAATATAATAAATATAATAATAGTCATTTACAATAAAATACCGTTAACGGGCAATGAATTAAATAACAGAAAAAGAAGAAAAAACCGAAAATGGAGTTATGCAGTACAATCTTTAAAACTGTGCCGGAATCATAAATTAATAAGTCAACAAGTTGAAACGAGCGGTTTTCGAACGTAGCGTGACGTTATTTTAAAAAATTCTTTGTGCAAGCGTGTCATCCTTTGTGTAAGCATGACAATCCAAAGTCGTTTGGTTTGACTAATGTAGTGTCGTGTTTTATAATTATGATATGACAGATTACAGATATTCGACCGTCGATGTTTTATAATGAAAAAATGATCAATTTCGAAATATTACTTTTATCACAAATACCAGTATGTCTAATTTTGTATTATAAAAATTGCTTTAAAATATAACATCTCAAATTTCCAATATAACATCATAATGTATCGTAAAAATGTAAAATATAAAATTTGACGTACATTTATTTTGAATAATAGAGACAACACAATTGTGTCCACAATTGTGTCTTATAATTATGTTAACAAGATGAAGTCGCGGATATGTAAATCCGGATATATCGGATGTAATCGCGGATATGTATATGTAAATACATCGTTACTGTATATCTTAAAAAAGCAAGAATACGTCATTAATTGGCTAAATTTGAAAGTTGATCTTTTCAAACATATATTTTAAAACAAAAATATTTTATTCTACATTTTCTTTAATATACCGTGATCTTTTTATATGTGAATATAATCATCTTTTTGGTTGTGCCAGTTACAAAACATTCAATAAATTTGTTTCAAGAAATATTTAAAAATTGAAGGAAAGATATATTCAAAATTAAAAATTATTTTTAATTGTAATTATTTATATTTTATTAATTTGTTATTAAAAATTATATCTAAAATTTTTATTTCAATTAAAAATATAGTCATAATGCAGATAACATTCCTTAAACTAATTATTTAAAAAGCCAATCTTAATTAAAAGTTATTAACTGTATCGATCACAATGCAAATGGCGTGCAAATTTTGCAATGCGCGCTGCCATTCAAATATGATGGCCACTCAAATATGAATGAAAAAGGTGACGTGCTAATCATACGTCGGATGTTTCAATATTGAAACTTCAAACTAAAATGTCAGATTTTTGTCAGAAAAAATGGTTGCAGGATACCCTTGTGCGTGTTTTAAAAATTGATATAACAAATTAACAGCTCCTCCTTTTTTGTCTTTTTATTAATGCGGAACTAGACCGGATTTTCCCAGGAAGTTTCGAAGTGGAAGAGCAGATAAAAGCGGATTCGTTATCAGAAATAATATCTCCGCCCAGACTGGTAATCAAGCGGCTCGACCTTCCGGTGCGGCGTCGCTTCCGGTCTCCCGCCCAGTCGCGGTCATTAAACAATGCAATTCGCGATTGTACTCGACCGAGAAATTAATTTTCCGGCTTCGTTAGTGCCATAATGAGCTCGTCGGCGCCGATCGTGCGGCAAAATGCACGACTCATCGCGCTTTTCGCCAATACGTTCGACCATTGTCAGCAAAATTTCCGCGACGTGGTCGTGATTGCGATTGTCGGTTATTCTTTAATAGACCGAAATATCGATAAACTATAATTACAAATAATAAACAGTGCTCTAAGTATCGCGAGCACTGCAATTATACATTATAACTTAAATTTGTTCGTTATTCATAACAATTTCGAAGATAATAAATACCTATTATATATAAATACTATCTATACATATTTAAAAAATACAATTATTTGAGCTGAAATTTTGAGGCAAAAGTTTTTTCAACAATTTTTAAATAATTATTTTCTGAAATAATAGGAATTTTTCATCATAAAATAATTCTTCTTATCAGTAAAGTCATTAAATCAAGAAATAGCTATAAATATTGTATGCTGCTAATTGTAAATGTTTTATTCTTGCTTTGTTGCAGCTGCAGCTTTTATTATTAAACTACGTCCGCCAGAATAGATCAACAAAGTTTATAAATGTAATTAATATTTTATCGTAAATTCTGAATCTACAAAAGTAGTCGCTATAACTTTTTCTCAAGTCATGCATTAACATTTCCTAGTCAAGCTCAGACTTTGTAAAACAAAAAAGTAACGTAACTTTGTCTTGTACATAATTATATAATATTTTATAATAAAGGTGCAAATTCATAAGACACTCGTTTTAGCGTTAAAATCACGGCACACAGAAAAGCTTAATCAGTAAGACGTAAGCAGTAAAGAAATCAATATATTGGATTTTTGATAATCATGTGACTTCGACTTTGACGCTAGCGTAAAAAAAAGCTGGATTTTCTCAGCTTCAACGTCAAAGGCTAGTGTTGTTTTGTTCTGAACATTTTAAATATGAATGATACAATTAATGTTAAGGGATTAGTCCACCCCTGCAGAGGTTTTAAAATGATACCTTAAGTTTGGGATTTTTTTGTGGGTAAATGGATAACTTTATTTAAAGTCTGCTTAGAGAACATTATTGTAAATATATAAGAAACCAAAAAAATATTTTTTAATTTTTCTTATGTCCAAAATGGCGGCGCACTGGCTTACACTTGCCTTTTTTTCTAACGGTATACAGGATTCCAGGCACACGGTTTGACCTTGAACAAAACGTAAAAAATTTTCATTATCTACATATTAAAGACTAAAGAAGTACGTAGGGATTTTTCAAAATATTGATTTTTCTCAAAATGGCAGCTATTTTACGAAAGACTTGTAATGACAAAAATACAAACTTTTCGTAAAAATAGCTGCCATTTCGAGAAAAATCAATATTTTAAAAAACCCCTACGTACTTCTGTAGTCTTTAATATGTAGATAATGAAAATTCTTTGTATTTTGTTCAAGAGCAAACCTGTGTGCCTGGAATCCTGTACACCGATTTGAAAAAATAAAAAAATGGGATTCCGCAAGTAGGTCATTGCGCCGCCATTTTGTGCATAAAAAAATAAAAAAATTTTTTTTAGTTTCTTATATATGTACAACAATGTCCTCTAATGTACAGCAATATCCTCTAAACAGCTTTTAAAAAGAGTTATCTATTTACCCACAAAAAATCCCAAACTTATAGATATTATTTTAAGGCCTCAGGGATGTGCTAACCCCTTAAACTTGATATTGCCGCTTTTCGTGCAAGCCAACTATAATCACGTATAATTTTGACGCCAAAAATGAGCGTCAAGCGTCAGCATGAAAGGGCACCTTAAGGCAACTTTGTTTTTGACGCATAAAACAGCATCGCTGTTTACGAAAAGGATCGTACCCGTAATAAATTCTTGGTGTCGAATTTAAGCAAACGACGCGAGAGAAGATCGACAGGTGTGAGTTTCTGGACAAATTGCGGGAGCCGCGAGAGTCGATATTATTCGAGTGGCGCTTAAGCCGGATGCGAGAAAGCGCAGCATTTCCGCTGAGTTTCCTTTAAGCCGTGACGAGGAAACTCACGGGCTTCCGTCGAACAAAAAGACAATGCCGCGTTTGCGCCGTTGCGAGAACTTTTCTTGATGGTTATTAACACATTCGCTGTAACGAGAAAGCCATTAAAGTCGCGCCGGCTGCGCGGGGGGATGTAATAGCTTGCGAACAGGAAGTAGGAGGAGAATTTCGTTCGTGAAATCGGGACTGGAATAATTCGGGTAAAATAGGAGAGATATTCGCACGGGGGATGAAATGCATGTTATTTTGTTTTTTGGAGTACGACACGTAAGCGCAAGCCCAGCCATAACTGATTCATCTGATTCTACATAGAATAAGTACATATACTGTGTTTTCCCACTTTGCGTCGGTTTGATGTCGAATTGACCGAAAGACAATCAAAATCTTATAGAATAATACTCGCACAAGTTGCTTAATTAATATAAAAACAATAACAAAGATGATAAAAATAATTAATCATTGATTTGAATAATTATTTCGGCTGGGACAAATTGCCACAATCCTTAGTTATGTTATTAGACATTATTAGATATTTTTTACAAAAATTTATTAACTTCCAAGGATCTGATTTATATTATATTATGAACCATCTATCATTGTTGTAATTGGTTGAAATATGTAACGTAAATAGTTTGTAATATGAATTTGTTTTAATGCGCATTCAGTCTCATTTATTTATCACTTATAATATTTATAAATAAATATAAACTTGTTAGAGACAATAACGAAAAAAGCACATATGTTTTTTGTTTCTATTATCGAAGTATCGTTTTATTTGTTTAGTCAGAGTAAACTTTAATTTAGGTAAATGTTGCATAATATTATTATTAGAATCGAGACTTTAATGGCCGTCAATGGTGACTTAAAATAATATAAAATACATATACCTTTTATTTTATAAAAACAGATAAATATTTAGATGAATATAACCAATGTTTCGATTAACTGAGAAAGTTTAAACAAAAGAAAAAACTTACTTTAGATATAATAAAATAAAAATGGAAATAGATGTTATTTTCTGTTATCCAAAATAAACTTATAAAAAATCTGTACGTCTAATAATACTGCCAGGGACTTACTACTGTCATACTTGTGTATGACAAAGTACGCACGTACAAAAGATTTCACATGAAAAACAGACTTCAATTTGTAACTGTCAGTAAAATCAAATATAATTATTGTATTTGGTGTACGATGTATAAAAATTATTTTTAAATCTAGAAGAATAGCAGCAAACGCTCACTCAACCATGTTGTGTTTTTTCTCAATGCGTAGTCATTTCTTAATAAAAAAATTTGACAGTTCAGATTAGCAATGGAATATCTTCATGCAGAGAATACGAGAAAAAGTAAAAATATTTTTGTTATATAATTCCAAGCCAAGTTATCAATTGAACATACTTAAAACTTAAACCATATATTCGTTCATTAATTGAGATCAGAAAATTCTATAATTTAACTCTAACAATAAGCAATAGCTACGCGCCCGCATGCACACGTGTGTGTACACACACACACACACACACACACACACACACACACACACACACACACGCACACCTCGATATTGTGCGTAAACTTGGCGTGAGATACGATCGTGTCTCCTGAAATCTGTTTACGTTGCTTGCACTTTTTGCATTCACAATCAGTCTTCGCTTTCTCTCTCTCCTTCTCCTTCTCTCTCTCTCTCTCTCTTTCTCTTTCTCTAGCCAGTGTCCAAATATTTATTTATCTCGTTTTAAGTGCAAAAACTTTTTAGGGATTTCAAGCAATGCAAACAAGTCTTCTGATATCCGTTTCGTGAATATGACGTTACTACTTTATATTCAAGCAAATATTCTATGTGTGTGTAACACAGTATAATAAATATTGACAATTTCAGTCATTGGATGCGCGGGATTTTATACCTATCAATTTTTGTGAGTTTTATTATGCCTCTATATGCTTTTTGTACCACGCACCGGGCTATACTGGTTACATTCGAGATTAATTCTTATATAGTATTATTGATCGATGTTGTTGATTGGAAGTATGTAAATCCCGGGTAGACATTGGCAAGAGGAAGCGGCGATACGTACATTACGTAGGGCGGAAATTCTACCGGTACCTGAATTGCAAAGTAAATGCGCGAGAGAGCGAATAAGGGGGTGCATGCATTCCCCGGCTTAAATGCTAGCGGAATGAACCGGGGAAAGGGGATGGGAGGGGAGGGAGGCAGATCTGGGATTCTCGCGTATTGCGTATCGATCGCGCACGGCGATCGATCACCTCGCCGTCGAACGTCAAACATGACATCCGCTCGTGAAATACGTCGCACACACCATTTTGTTTATCGCGTATTGCGTATCGTAAAGATCTGTTGGATGTCACGCAATCACGGTGAATTAACAGAGATATAGAAATGAAACTGCAATGCAAAAAATGAATAAACGCGAAATATGTATTCCGCTTCGGCTGCTTCCATGATAAGGGCTGTTACTCTTAATTAATAAAATGAGACTTTATTTTATAGGGAAAGAAATAGAGCTGTTTATTTATAGAAATTATTACCGGACGCATGATTGGACTCGTTAAAGTTTATCACAAAAACGTTAAAAAGCTTTATTTAATACTCTATTTTCTTTAATATTTTCAAATTTAATAATATTCAATATTAAAATTATAGTCTTTTTCCGAGTATAAAAAATTACGATATAATAATTATTTTAAATTGTTAATGTAATTATTCAGTTTAAATATTTCAAATTGTTAAATCTTGAAAGTTTAATTTAAAAGTTTTTATAACAGGCCTTGAAAATGTCCTAGAAAATCTATGCGAGATTGCTATATTTTTCACAAAATAATACAAACGCGCACGTACAATAATGATTGATATGTGAATAAAAAAGAAGGGCTTGAAATGCTTGAAATGTGTTCAGACAATAGCGGGGCTGTTAAAAAAAATACGTGGAATTTCAATTAAGGGTCGGGTGTTTTCGCGGTTCCGCAAAATCCTGCCTGGCCAATTCGCGGTCAGCGCGATATCGGAATCCAATCCTTAAAGAACCAACTTCGGATTACCGAATACCGAAGTCGCAAGCGTTTATTGCGCTTTGATCGATCGACAGTTTATTGACAGTTGTCCGTATCTGCGCACGAAATTACATTTTTAAATGCCGCCAATTTTTTCCCACAAACAGGAGAAATAGTTGCTCGAAAAAAAGTATGAAAACACGATAAACGTAGATCACTTGTGATAACAATCGAACTTACTTTCGTAAAATTTAATACTTTTCATACATAAATTATAAAATTGCGTTTATTACGTATAAATCAACAAAATTTTTAAAGTTTATTAAGTACAAAAAATTTATTATATAAATTTGTACTGTTATTATTTTATTAATTACACTTGTTTTTAAGTGAATTTTTAAATATACTCATTGTCAGTTTAAAAATGCAGTTTAAATAAATAAGTAAACAAATTTTGAAGATTAGAAGATATTAGAATTTTTTTTCGTAATAAAGCTAAAAATCTTTGCAATTTACCTGCATAGGTGAGAAGATCTTCAACAAGTTAAATTTAAAACAATGTTGTTATACGTTGAGATTCCGTCTGTTCTGAATTGCATGTGCGTAATGTAGTTTTCCAACTGGCGATCCGAATAATTCTTTTGTGCCGTACACGAAATTAAAACGCTTTGAACACGCCGCGGAGGATTAATGAAAGTTTCTCAAACTACTTCCATCTTCTTGCACCCCTTTTACACCGCGCTTTTCTTTTATATTCTGTTGGAATGATATCGGTTTTTGTATTTAAATCAAGAGACGCTTAACTCCGCCTCGTATTTATGAAAATGTCTGAATACAAAAATCCGTGTTGTCTTCGCAGCGAATATTTGATCCTTTCTTTACGCAACAAATTTCATACATATCGGCACAAAATTAATTAAAATGAAATTCATAACTTTCATCATAATTTTCATAAATGTGTCCGTGAAATTCTTCAGTCTCTATTACAATTTTTCTTCTATATTCAGAACTACGAGGATTTGGAAACTTATCAGAATAATTAATCGGGATAATCCGGATAATAGTCAGATATTTTCAAAATGTAATAAAATAATCTATTAAATATAATAAATATATACTGTATTATAAAAAAAATTAATTATAAACAATAAATAAATATAAATGTACAATAATCTTCAAGAGGACAATAAATACTAAATATATATAATGATCTTATAACATTTCAGAAACTTTTCTCACACAAATATTATAACGAACAAAATATGTTTCAAATTGGCAATTCTGTCAAATTTATATGTGTTAAATTTAATAATAAATTTCTATATTATCAAAAATAAATAAATTAATAAACAAAAAAATAAATATAAATACATAGTAATCTTTAAAAAAACAAATAAATGCGAAAAATAATTGTCAATTTTATAACATTTCAAAATTCTTTCTCACAAAAATATTATGACAGAGAAAATGTGTTTTAATTATTGGCTATTTTATGTTATCAAATTTAGTGTGGAATTTTTATTTTTCTATTTTATTTTTCTGACAAGCTCCAAAGTGAAATATAATTAATGTAATTAATCTAAGTTATTGTCCGTTACGTAGCGTTGGCTGTGACTGATTCAATTCATCTTGGAGTAATCGCGGGCGACGATCGTAGACTCGCGTAATCCGCTCGTTTCGGCTTTAATTGCCGACGAAACATAAATTCTTCGGGCTTCCCGTCGCGGCGCTCTCGCGCGCAACGATTCGCTCGGGAAGCTATATTAATTCGGGTTTCCGAGGACGGGAAACGAGGACGCCGAGCTGGACCGCTAATGGCGACGATCGGAGGCCGTCGCTCGTTATTATCGCGGAAAAACGTGGCGGAGAGAGGATTAAAAGAAAACAGCCGACGAAAATAGCGAGCGACTGCGTGTCGACACGTCGTTCGTCCTCGCTAACTTTGTATCCGTTCTAACTTCCAGTAACTTTCGAACACGTTACTATCCAATAAAAGGAATCCTCGAAACAAAATTCCATTAAAATGTAGCCGGAACATTTATGTTTTTGTTATACCTTTCACCGTAAAATTCAATTTTAAACCAACTAACAACATACCCGTTGCAACGTAAACTTTGAATTGTATAACATATCAAATAATCGGATTACAAAAAATATACGAATAATGCATGTGTAATTCCCGATTTGTGATATAATAATTTAATTTAAAATCTCTTTCTCTCTCTTTTGCTGGAATAATATGCTTAATTAAATAAAAGAATTTAAACAATTAACCGACTTTCGCGACACAGAGTCATAATGAAATTATATAGTCTTTCAAATTTTCGATGCATAAAATTCTCCCCTTTCTGCCCTTAGAATTTTTTTCAGTTCAAATTAAAAATAATCCGATTGCTGCTTCCAGAGTTTTTCCGAAACCGTGAAACTTCCAGCCGCGCGATTTCAGTGTCAAATTCAATAGGGCAGGCTGATCAGCACACAGAAATCACTTATGCAATTTCAGGATCCTTGCCGCGAGCGGCGATACACAATTCACAGACGGCGGGACGAACAGGCGCGGGCGCGCGCATGCTTGTCGGGCGGTAAATCGAAAAAAGTTTTTTGCGCGTCTCGGTCCTGTCGATTCCAGAATCCATGGACGCCACGAACCAGACCGAGCATCTGGTACATGGCACCGACCCATCAGGCAGTCGATCCGGGTTTCTTACTGCTTTACTCCTGGCTCTACTTCCTTCGCCCCCTCCCTTCCTCTCCCCCTCCCCCACCCGCCTCTTCCCGTCGCACTTCCTAACTCTCCCCTTTCCACCCTCGCGCGTCCCTACCTGCCACGACATTCTTTCCCTCTTTACTCGCGGCCCGCCGGAAAATCCCCGAGATTTTCTTCGGCTCTCCCCGAAAACCACGGACTCCGAAAAGTCGTCGAGCACGTCGATCGCGCGCGCGCGCGCGCCCGCTCCCCTGCACGCCGTGATGTCGAGTGTGTTAGCACGAGGGTGGGAAAACGCGGGGATGCGATGTACGTCTCTCGCAAGATCAATCGCGTTGCAGAAGCCCACCCACTAAGAAATCCCCAATTTCTATACTTCCCTCCATTCTTTTATTTCGCCTATAGATACGTGCTTTCTCCCGCTTTACTTCTCATCCTCCCTTATTCTCTCTCTTTCTTTCTCCGTTTTTTTTTCTAAATTTATGAATAATTCACGAATGTCATCCACATTTCGGAGAGATAATGATAGAGAAACAAGGCTTTCAAATCAAAGAAAATAATAATTGCAAAAAAAATAAGACGATATTATTGTTAAGTTGATATTATACATCTATCCTGTCTTATTTCACCGTATTTATTTTTGTAATACAGAAGAGAAAGAAATATTTTATGGTATAATGAACTCCTTAAATTCTTTACACTTAATTATGATAAACTCCGTGATTCTTTACTCTCCCCTTGAAGATATTGTGAGGTTCGTAATTTAATATCGCGATGTATAATACAGTTGATGTATCGCGCTTTAAGAGACTGCTTGGCTAAATGACTCTGCCTTCTCGTCCTTTCGTAAATTACGGCGAGTGTAGGTACCCTTGCCCTTCCAGCAAGCTGGCCTGGCCTTTGACGCGCGAAAGTCTAATCGAGAGCGTGGGATGAGAAAAATGTATCAGAAGCCTCGGTCTGAGCGAGTTCGCGGCCACGGAGATCAAAGGGGATGTGTAATTTACTTCGGGGGCTGCGAGACGTCGAAAGGTGGACGCCCTCAAGGGTAGCTTGCGTGCCCATACGTGTGGTGCACGTGAGAGATCCTTCGCAGGATCAATAATAGCATTACGATATGTTCGTGGTGTATTAAAATGTATTTATAACTTTCAATGTATTTTAAATAATAACTAGTTTTTCAATTTATTAAAAATCTAAACTCTAAAATAAATTATTAATTCGAGCTTTAATCTAACAAATAACATTCCTATAGAACAATAAAGCTTTTAAGTTATCACACTAAATTATAATAGTTAATAATTTCTTAATTCCTTGTAATTAAACATACATGTAATACTTTTTAAGTTAAGATATTTCAACTTCAATATTACCATATTTTTAAATATCATTTAACTGTGAATTTTCAGATCTAAGTGTAATTTTTGTACCTTTAAGTTTTAATTCAACTTACGTAATTAGGAAAAAATTATGAATTCTAATAGTTCTAGTAAAAAAAAAGATCATCTTTTCCAGTTTCTAACTTATCAAATCTTCTAATTACTTTTTATATTGCAAAAGACTGCTTTATGCGATTGTTGAAATGATCGTGAAGATAGATGTATTATATGCACGAAAAAGAGATCTGTTTGGAGCGTGTCGCGCAGTTTGTTGACAGGAAAGAAAATATTGGAGAAGAATTATGGAATTGCGGGGACTGCATTAAAGCTTGATTTATCAACGACTAGCCTCGTTCTACCTTTCAAACGTGTAGAAATATCGTCGCATAAATTCCGAAGAGCTTACGCCAAGCTTCTTCGTTTTCTTCTCGCGTCAAAGCGATATCACGTTGAAACCTTTTGCTTTTATTGTTACAAGATTATAAATTTCATCTTGTGCGAATTAATCGTTGCAAGACGCGAGACTACTTGTTCTCTAAATTTATAATTTAAATATTATTGTTTCAGTCATATTTGAATAACATCATCACATTGTTGTTTTAATATGTGTATTTATGTTAAGATAATTTTTGTGCTATTGTTTATACTTTAACTTTCGCACTGCTGTTATAAGATTCGAATAAAATTACAAAAAATAATAAGATAGGATACATAAAAGGACTTCAAAATAAATAGTAGCAGCAAGAAAGGATTATCTGCAGTGCAATTCTCTAGTGTATTAAGACATAACGATTATTTCGCGGAGTAACATTTTCCAGCGTCGTAAACGCGACTAAAATAATGCGGAAATTTTACGCTCCGCAAAACATTACGACGTTTTAAACGAACCGTGCAGAATATTGTTTGTTGTTAATAATCGTGTGTCTCCCATCGGATCAAAATTTTAGAGATTTTTGTCGCTTTTGCTTAATCGTCTCAAAAGCGAGCTTTCAGTTTATTGTCTAAAGTACTTAACTTAAGTTAACAAGCGTGCGCAATTAATTGCCAGGAAATCTGCTACAGATTATTTTGAAACATAAGGGGTATAAGGTATTATAAGAATGTAGCGAAAGAGAAAAAGAGAAAGAAAAACTTTTCAACAATAGAAATAATTTTTATTTAAACAGATAGACGGACATTGTAAGAACAACGATAAAAAATTAGCATAGTAAAAAATAAATATTAATAAATAATTTATTCTCTAATAATTTAGAAAGAAAGTACATTTCGATTCTACTTATTGTTAGTCCTTATCAGCACAATGTAAAGTTAATAAAAGTTAGTGAATTGTATATATTATAGTAAAGTTAAATGAGAAATTTTAATATGACAACCTAATCGAGAACACGGAAAGTTCAAACAAGATTAGAAATGCCAAATGCGATCTAAACCGGTCTTGGTGCTTAATATCCGTTTTCAATTCGAAAGAAATTTTTTTTAAATTTATTTTTCGCGAAACTAGACATACTTAAATATGAAAATTGCGATTTTTTTAAAATATTTTCTTTTATGATAAACATATAATCTAAAATATTCTCTTCCTGTTATGTATAATTTAAAAAAATTAAATGTAGAAATCGTAAAACCTTTATGAATTACTACGGAATATTACTGAAAGTATTATTGTAATAACGTCAAATTTTATCGATTAAACCGTATTTTTGAGTTATCGTGACCAACGTTTTAATAAATAATATTTTCAGAAAAGCGTGTTTAAAGTCTTGGGACATTTTGCACACAATTTACTTTCAATACTAAGTAATCGACATCAACTTCATTTTTATGACTTGAAACTAGTGAAAAATACAAAAAAAGTTAGTTTCGATTTTTCGAAATTCTTAAAATCCTATAACTTCTTAATTTAATTTTCTTATTCAGTTTAGACTTTCCATATGTTCCAATTCCGTCGTTTATGTCAGTCCATACATATATCCGCTTGATTGGCTATTTCTCCTTTATGCGCTCGTTATTTTTAATTAAATAAGATGAAGATCGCAGATAAAACAAAGTAAAACGGTGCGCTATAAAACAGATAAAGCTGACGTAAAACGGATAAGATTAATAGACAATAACGCCTGACAATCCCGGGGACGTGCCTCGGCAGAGCAACGCTGCGCGCATCGCTCGGCACTCTCGAGTTTCCAGCGCTACGGGGACAATTAGATTCGCAGTAGCGAAAAGCATTAGGAATTAATACGGCGCCGATTATTTCGAGTCCTTACGTCCGCGCCGCGCCTGCCCGGCTCTACGGCGTAATTCCGGACACTTTCCGCAACAATGCCGAGGAGCCGGGCGCGTCCTGCGAGCGGAATTTTAAGCGAGCAGATCCAGGAAATTAGGAAGATTTGATCAGCCGGGCCTGGAATTACAAATAACCTTATTATCGTGCCGCACGCCTGCCGGCGCGCTCGCGCGATTTATACCGAGTGCCGAATTTCCTTTTTAACCGGCGAAAGCGGAGCGGCATGGCGATTAGGTGATTTACATGAGGATCATTGCCTGTGCGCGCGCGCGCGCGGTGCACCGCGCGCATCGGATTTCCCCTTAGATTTTCACGTTAATAACGAATTTCTCGTTACTCCACTTTTTTTTGCCGTTACAGTTCCATTCTATTCCTTTCCGATCTCTCACGCCGCTCACGTCGGAATTTTACGCCGCGTTTGTTTACCATTTGTTTACCGTCCGTAAATTACCTATAAATCCTTTAAAACGCGAATCCTATTAAAACATTTTTTTTCTGTAAAAAAAAGCGCCTCTGTGTGTAATTTCTATCTGAATGAAATTCCCGCTCGTGCGGTTCGCTTTACACGCACGTTATCAAAAATCCGCGAGGCGTCGTCTCTCTGCTTCCTTTTCGCACACCCTTCCGCCTATTTTTCACCCCTTTCTCTTTCCCGCCCTCGCGACCCTTCGGTAAGTCTTCGCGCCGACAATGAAGACAAATCGTCGGCGTCCCGCAGTTTTACGAAGACAGTAATTAATTGCCGGGGTCGCGCGACGAGACCTGCCCCGACTATCGACACCCGTCGATTTAGGCAAATCCGCCTGTTAGACTTCTCTGATACAGAATTCCTGCTTAATTAACGTCAATTGAGTAATTTTATAGTTATAATTTTTACAATATAATAATATAATAAAGTATAATAATATAATAATGGATAATAAACAAAAAGTGAGCTGTTAATGACAGTAGAAGGTAATAAATTAAATTGCATTATTATTCATTTACTTTCTTTGTAGCTTAAAAGTTATGAATTGTAAACATAAATTTTTGTCACTTATAAAAGTTATCGTTTTTAAATATTATATATATATATATATTTTTTTTTTTACATATCATTGTTTTTATTTATGTATATTGACATATGATTATTTTAATGTGAACACAAATTGATATTGAGGTAAACTTCACGATAAAGTGTAAAAATGATTTTAATTAAATATATGTTCTCTTTTCCATATTAAAACAAGAGAGAGAGAGAGAGAGAGAGAGAGAGAGAGAAATTAAAATAATAATACATAAGTCATAAATATAAATTTAAATCAAATTTATGTTTATTAAATCATTTATTAAATTTACACAATTTAAACCATACTGACAAGTTATGTTATAAATTACAGTAATACATGTAATTAATTACATCACAGAGAAAATATAACTAATAATGTAATTAATTATACTGCAATATCTGGGATGTGTATTAATTTATTAATTATGTTACACTACAAATGCACACATGCAAATTATCTTATATACATTACAAATTGCATCGATTCTTTAATTCGATCAATCAGTAAAATTCAGGGAGAGCATTGAACTTTCTCGTCATTTCGCGATCGCAATTTAACGTCACGGCCATTAGTTATCAAGCGGCCGTTGACCTCCTCGAGGTCGAGAGGGAGAATTTTGAGTCCTCCGTCACCGAAACGAATTCCGCGCGATGACAAGGATAATAAAGACTCGTTAGTCCTGCGGATTCAGCGGAATACCGCTAGAGAAAGTCGTCCATTTGTCGACTTCTTTCTACCTTGATTGCGCTCGCTTTAGCCACCATTCTTCCCGGAATGTCTCAAAAAAGGTAAAGCGCTGCTGAGTTAATGTGAATTACAGTCCCTACGGACGATGGAGAAACAACCCACTGCGCGCCGCGGATTTTAAGGTGTCAAATTAACATAAACTAACAGACTGGCATTGAGTTTACCTGAATCAAGCAATTTGTGGCGGACGAACGTGAAAATTTAAGTGGCATGTATTGCTGGTACAATATAAATCAAAATAAATTGAAGCCATAAATTTTTTAACAATATTCACATACATGTTGGCATATTCTCTGCACATATTACAAATTAAATATTCATACCATAATTAATATTTACACGAATAATTAAAACAGCTAGATAGGCAATTAAAAATATAGTAGGTTTAAAATGTAATAAAGTTTTTTCAATTAAAAATTTTACATAATAAAATATCGAAATTACACAACGGATAGCAAAATGATAAATCGATTAAAATAAAAACCGCGGAATTTTTATGTGGCAGGAATTATATATAGGACGGGAAGAAATGGAAAAATCTAAAGGAGTAAAGTAAAAAATGTCAGAACTTCTTTTAATTAATTTTATAATTACATCAAAATGTAGAACATGCCATTTACAAATTATCTTACTCTTTTTATGCACTTGGCGTCGCGACACTATCGCACGTCGCTTGATAACCATCTTAAAGATGACATAAAAAGAGTAAGGTAATTTGTAAATGGCATATTATGTTTTATTCTAATGTAATTAAAATTAATTGGACGAAGTTCTTAAGTTTTCATTTTATTCCTCTAAATTTTCTGCTTCTTAATCTCCTTTCTCTCGTTTCTCCGGACCGTCCTGTATTACAGTTAGAAATTCATATTAAAAAATTTAGGAGAAACGCGACGGAATTTTGTAAAACAACACGTGAATTATATATGGCCTCGCATTTCGGGAATCAAACATTTCTCTTGCAGTTGAGATCGCTTATCGGATGGGTTCCGCGGGCAAAAATCGCCCCCGGAAGGGCGGCGAAGATTTACGGCGGGGCCACGGTTTGGTACCCGCCATCTTTGAATCTACTAGTCTCCGCGGAGGGCGGTCGGCTCGTTTCTCTTCATCCGAGCTTAAAAGTATTTCCCTGCTGTTCTCTCACCGCTCTCATTTGAACTAATAACTTACGCGCGCGATCTCTCCTAAGGGAGGAGCGAGGGGAGGGGGGGAATAGGGAGGGCGCGGCCTTGAGGGCACGGCTACCTACAGGTGAATCAACCCCCGCGGCCCTGCGCGCCGCAGCGAGGATTTTCCTAGTTTTCCCGGGGAGCAGAACTTTCGAATTTAATTCAGTTACCGTCCGCCGTAACATATTCCGGGGCTTTTAGCGGAGTTGACGCGAAAGAGGGTCAATCCCGAGGCTTCCCCTCCCCCCTCACTCCTCTACCCCTCTCCGGAGCGCGTGCAAATTATCGAAATGAAATAACGTCAAAATCGCGCCGCATCGTTCCGCGTTTAAAGCTCAAAGTTGGCGTCGGCGAGAACGGGGGATTACAGCGGACGCTCGGTGACAAAATATCGCGTTCGAGTAGTTTCGAGCGTATAATCGGTATAACGATAATTATGATTTTGAAGATACACATGTAGATACGTCTGCGTACGCTGCCGAAATTCTGTATTAGAAAATAATACATATAATGAGAAAATCATCGACGACACGCGGACGAAATTCGACGAAAGTCGATTTCCGCCGGTATTTCCGCTAGCTTTAATATTAATTATTATAGCCGCGCGCGGCTGAGAAGATTACCGCGGATAAAATCATTTATTAATCGTCGAATAATACGCGCACGAATGGCGGCTCCATTATGGAATCGCTGCGTGCACAGGTTCCCAATGCAGCCAGATAATGGCGTTTTCGCCGAAATATAAATCTCCCGCCTGGCTTTGCCCCGCGTAAATAACCGATAATTAACAACAGCCTTTAGCTCGAATTCTCGCGCACTCTTGTATAATTTTTACATACGAGTGTTTTCAATTCCTGTTCCGCGTGAAAATTTTAAAAGTATGGGAGAGTTGCCCTAATGCGTACCGGTCATCTCATAAAGCCTCTTCAATATTTTATAGTTCCACTTAATAGAAGCAACATTTAGTAACAAAAATATGAAATAAATGAGAAATGTGTAAGATAGACAAAAAATGAACAGGTTACGTCTTGTTTTGTGCATGCTATCAACATTTTAAAAAATCAGACACACGTGATGTAAATTTTTGATCAATTTATATAGCTGATACTAATGTAACTATGCAATTTTAATTGAATTGTTATTTTTTCCTAAAAGAAAGTTTATAAAAGCATATTTTACATTTATTGTACATACATTTTTACAATTATTATAAAAATTATATCAATATTTTTATCATTTCTGTCAAGTTTTCTAAATCGTATTTAACTTAACCTGCAGCATAAGAGTTCTTATAGCGGTACAATTTAGAAACACTAATGTATCTTTATCTTTAGATCACATGACATAATCAACATTATTTATTTTAACACGATCGAAGTTGTTCTGTAGCAAGTCTGTAGAGGAAAAAACCGTCATCGAGTTGCGTAAGCAAAACAGCTATTGTTTGGTAAATTACAATTAAAGTAGGTATTAATTTATGATTCTGTTATCAAATTTGTGTTTTTAATTATTTTTATTCATTAAACTTAATAGTTTAGAAGAAGATACTCTTTATAAAACTCACAGATATGATTTAGGCGATCGGTTTGCTGATCAATCGTGCTTTTGACAGCATGTTACAAAAAAGCTTTGAACAAATTAATTTGCTATTAGTGAAAGATTTAACATGTAATATTAGATGCCTTGAACATCAAGCTACATTTTTCAACGTTCGTTTGCATTCTAAATAGTAAAATATAAAAAATATTTTAAGTGGTACGCATTCTCTCCCCTACGCTCAAGTCATATCATCAAATTAAGAAAAAAAAAGAAGGATAGAGTTGATCAATTCATTTGAAAGATATTTGTTCTCTCAGTTTTGCGTGGTTTGTCGAAACCTTGACCTAATATTAAATTTCATCGTAGTCATAGATTCACCATGATTTTATTTGGGTTTCTTACGTTTTATCTAAAAGTTTGTAATTAAATCCTTAGTTATAATCTCAGTTTTTCACTTTACTTTCAGCCTGAATTATTTCAATCTTTATATATCAAAGCTTAGTCAGCTTCGGCTTGGAACTTCGCTTTTTCTCATTTTAATCCCTTTGCCGCTATATTTAAAAAAAAAAAGAATCGAAAACTTTTTGTCCGCCTTCTTTTTTCAATAAGAATTTAAAGTTTGATTTCAAAATTTTGCGATCGAACATCGACGGCTAACTTGACTTGCCAGAGAATAATTATTTGCTCCACACTCGGCCAAGTTTGCAAAATAAAAACTAATTATGATTACAAGCTTGATGTAATAACAATTCATAAATAAATATATAATAGGCCTAAGCCGAGTATAAATGGATGGTACCGCATGAGTTTGTTATTGCGAAATAAAGTTTGGTGTGTGTGTGTGTGCGTGTGCGTGTGCGTGCGTGCGTGCGTGCGTGCGTGCGTGCGTGCGTGCGTGCGTGTGTGCGTGTGCGTGTGCGTGTGCGTGTGCGTGTGCGTGTGCGTGTGCGTGTGCGTGTGTGTGTGTGTGTGTGTGTGTGTGTGTGGGAATACGAGGTAAAGAATCGCAGTGCAGTGCGTGGCAGTAGATTAAATTTTATTCAATCTAAATGGACTCGCCGTACCGCGACAAATCTCAATAAGACTGAAAGGAAAAGCAGGTAAAAATCCTTTCTCGCGCAACGCGCGACCAACCTTCACTAACTCGATAGATGCTACAACGCCCATCACCGTGAATAAATAACGACGGTAAGGGTGGGGGGGGAGGAAGGAGACGATTCGGCCGCGCAACCCCTCAAAGAAACTGAAACCCAATATATATAGAGAGCGCGGAACAATAAGGATGGATCGCCCGATTGCGGAATACATTTAAGTACGCCTCCGTGCACGGTGTACAGGTAGTGAACGGTGTTTGGAGCTAACCACCACTCTCCCCCTCCCACCCTCCTGCGACGCGAGAGGCGAGGGGATTGAAGAAACGGTATAAGGTCGACGAGAGGGAAATAAAAGTCAAAAGCCTGAGCGAGCGAGAGACGAGACGCTGTGAGGGAAGTAAAAAGGAATTGTCATCGTCCGGGCGGCTGCAACCCACCCTTGTAACCGCCGCCGTCCGTGGGATCCGTGTTCTCCTCTCCCCCACCTCCTTCCCACTCAACCCTTCTCTCGCCCTCCCACAAATCTTCTCTCCTCCCTGCCCTACCGCGCGCGCTCTTCACAACCGCTGTCATTTGTTTTTACGTTTACTCCTCGTCGTTCCTGAAAATCCCTCCGCGAGACCTGTCGCGTTGCGAGATTTCGTCGAGGAAACGGGAGAGGTAGAACACTCGCGGTACCTGCAGCCATAAAGTATCTCGTGAAATCCACGATTTTTCAGAGCGTGAATATTTATTAAAGTCACAGTTATTAAAGTCGGGGTTTTAATCGTGACTTATATTATATGTACGATGTTTATTGTATATATATATATATATATATATATATATATATATATATATGCATCTTGTGAGAGAACATAAAATCGTTAAATGGCACAATAATTACAGAAATAAAACAAAGTAACGTTAACTGATGCCGAACTATAATTGAAACCATCATGTAATATTTCTTCTTTTTTTTTGGAGTCTCATGTTCTTTTAAAGGACGATGAGTTAAATAGAACGATTTCGGCCTAAAAATTTACTAACATAAATTATACGTGTAATTTTATAGTTTTAAGTTGTTGAATATGAGAGCATCAGTTTTATTTGTTTAAATCCGAGAAAAAATAAAAATTTGTCTTAAAATGATTGAAATAAGTCTTTTTTTTTATAATAATATAGTTACATTTTGTTCTAGTTATTTAGTCTTTCGTATTAAAGCTTTTTAACAATTTTCTTTTAATTATTTAAGAAAAATATATTTCAATTAGAATGTGTGAGTGCCTCTAAAAATTTTTAAAAAGTATTTTTATGATGATAGCGAAAGATATGATTCCAGCTCATTTCTGGTGCCTCTTGAGGCAGAACGTCACACGCCCACTCGACGGTTCAGCCATTAAGATATTTCTTTTCATATTAAATTAAAATTTCATATTAAATTAAAGTAATTTAATTTTGATATGCTATTTTTCATATAAATCTATATATAATTTTGATATTTTACAATTAGCTTTTAATAGAAAAAGTTATATAAGTAAATTACAATACAAATAATCGAATAATTCAAACAAAATGTTAATAATCACATTATTATCGAAGAAGACTTTTATTTCAACCTTTTAGACAAATTTTCGATACCCACAATAAATTTTTATCACTTTCCCACAGCTTTAGATAAATAAAACTGCTATCATTATTCAGTAACTCAAAAAAACTAAACGATTACTTGATTTACATGTATAGTTTACATTGCACATTTTAGATTGAGATCTACCCTAAAAATGTATCGTCCTCTTGATCTATTATCTATCGATATTTTCAAATCGCTATAAAGAGAATAAGCGTTATGTACTCACGGAGCGTCAGGTTGGAGGGATTCACGATCGTCGAGCAGACTCTGAAGAGCCCCAGCTTGAATCTCACGCTGACCGCGGAATTCTTCGGTACGTCGGGCACGGCGAGCTTCTCCTCGGTGTGTAGCCAGGTCGGGCCCGAAAGAGCGACGCCGAGGGCCGCCAGCGCGGCAAGGCCGCAGACGACGCCGCATCCGGTCAGCCTGATTCCACCTGGGCCACCTGAGCAGCACATCTTTTCACTTCACGGAGCGGTCTTCAGAGTGACATCGTTAGCGAATCACCTTCTCGACGCGAAGGATCCCCGACGATCCTTCTCGTCCTTCATGTCCACGAAGTCCCTCCCTCGAGGCACTGCAGCACCTCGACGTACTCGTCAGAATTTTATTCGACTTGTTTTTTTTTTTTTGTGAACTTTTCACGGCACAACCGAGAGAGCAACGAGAGGAGCTTTAGAGAAGTTGCGAATTCTTATCAGTTCTTATCTCGTCTCGTTTCTTCTTTCATTTGCAGCTTTAATACGCTCGCATTGTCTTCGACGAAAGTCTTGCACTTAGCGCCGCATTAACCTGTTTTACGTCTGTGGGCTAAAATATTTCCTTTTGCAATGTTACTTGGATAAACATTTTTTCAGAAGTTTATATATCAGTTCAATTTTTAAAGGATGAAGATGAATTTGAAAATTGATTTTCTCGAGATCTTATTTTAAAAGATCTTATATTTATATTTTAAAATATAAGAATAACAAAAAACTAATATAGATAAATAAAACTAAATAATAACTAAAAAATAACTAAAACTAAATATAGAAAGAATTAAAAAATTGAAAGATATAATAAGTAGATTACATTCAATTCAATATTAGCGATATTCGAATATATATGAACGATTTATTTAAAGTAATCTAGAAAACACGATTGTTTCTGTGTCAACTTTATACACTGATTGTGAGTAGTTTGAATATATAGAGACAAACTTTAAATTACAATTTTTAAATATAAACATTTTATTCGATATTTTCTAATTTTTAAATATTTTTCAACGCTCAACTAAAAAAAAATCTCTCGAAAGTTTGTCGCCCTCAAAAATTTGCTGTTTTGAGCTGTAGTTTATCCAGTCTTATATGTTTTTTAATACGGCACTGCTTGCACTTCCTCGTGGCTATATACTTTCGGAGCCCGTCAACAGATTCAATTTTTCTTCAGCAGAAATTGGATCGAGAATTCTCGTAATAACTCTTTTTTTTCCCCTCCTAATTTCTAATCTAAAAACGCGTCGAACGGGAGCATAGTGGAATTCGGAGAAGAAAAGATTCCGGGAATACTGTATGTATCTGCACGTGGGATCAGAGAAATGCGAGGGAACGCAGCCGCGCGCAAAAGAAAGAGGAACGCTGAATTCTTCCGAGAGGAACGGTCGGCCGTTAATGGATTTCGCGTTATGTGGGGAAAACCATTAAAACGGGCGCGCGCGTTCGCTCGCTCTCGAAGAAATTAATTCCGATTGCCCTTATCGCGGGGCGGCTCGGAGGGGGAAAAAAGCCTGAGAGGGAGCGGAGGAGGGCGGAAGGAACGAACCGCCATTATCGCTGTCGCGTCCGCGCGATGGATGGCATCTCTTGACTTTTCCGACTTTTTAACCACTTTCCTCCCCTCCCGCCCCCGAAGGTGCGAGCAGGCACTTCGTGTCCTTACACACGCGTGCGTAAATAATCCTTCCCGAGAGAATGAGGGGGAGTGTCTGTCTCGAATGAAACTTTGCGGATACTCGATCACCGAACGAGGATACGCGCCGTCGCGGTAATCTGAAGGGAGAAACTTCTTACGCTACCGTGAGTAACTTTCTCTCTCTCTCTCGCTCGCAAATTAGAGTCGGCGAAGAGCACGCGGAAAAACTGTTTGGAAACGTTATCCGTTGATTTTTCGCCACCCGCTCGGAACTTGAAACTGCAGCAGCGCTGAGGGCGGCGTATCTTCCGATTTGTTAGGGGCGCCGATAAAAATCGCCCGCTCCCGACGGTTGACAACGAAATAATAGCTGCAATAATTGCTTCCTGGCTCGAGCTCGGAACGAGCGGCGAGCCGCGAAAAAAAAAAAAATAGTGAAAACACCAAAAAACACGGAAGTATCCGTTTTGCGGCGCAATGTATATATATCTATATCGACGCGATCACCACCTGTATAATAGCCGCGCGCCCGCGCCCGCGCGCGCGCGATTTATGTCCGCTGCAGATGGCAGTTGCAATTACAGCGTCATTCTTTCGCCCCGAACTAATTAATTGAAAAACGGCGTATAGTTCCGCGCGCGCGCCCGCCGCGCGCCGGCATTTCCCGGAGGGCCCTCGACAGATTTCCGGTCTTGTTAGGAAGGAGTTTCGAGTGCTGCTTAAAGTCTGTTCCACGTCTTTTTCTCTCCGTTCGTTCCCCCCCCCCGTCCCTTTCTCAACCTTCCCCGCTTTCCTTCGCCTTCCCCCTTCCCTCCCCCCCTCCCTCTCACTCACTCAAGCGTCCCGAGTATCACGTAATTAAAAGTTCGAACCGACCGCGATTCACGCCTGACGGAAACCTTCCATCCCCGTCGTCCCCGACACACTTCCCGTACTACGTAATCTGAGAAGGGGACAGGGGGAGGGGCCCGCAGCGTGCTCCCTTTCTTTTTCCTTTTGCAATTACTCCTTCTTGAGAACTTTGACCGGCCAAGAGTCCAGAAATTCCACAGCAGGATTTCTGCGCTCTCCCCTTCTGCCCTTCCACCCCTTTTTCCCCTTCTTTTATTTTCTTTTTCAAGACTAAGGAGAAACAGAGAAAAGTTCTGGCAATTTAAAAGCTCTTTGTCAACCCACCCTCCCCCTTCCGTCTGTTTTCAGCATAAGCACAAGAGGTCCATGTGTTACGTGTATTTAATTCTGTTTTAAGAAATCGAACATGACGATAAATAGCACTGATTTACAAAAGATTTCTGTTTCTCAATACATTAATAGTGATTCTTATGTATTTTTGCTGAGAAAAAATCGTTAAGGAAGTTTCCTCACGGATTTTGAAGAATCGAGGATTTAATTTTTTGAAAAAGCTCTATAAATTCAAACAATTTATAAATTTTTTCCTTTTTACCGAGAATAAAATCTTAGCTTATTACTGTATTTTTTATTTTTTTATCACAATAATTTTTTATAAAATTACAATACTAAATTGTACAATACATTTAATATTGCCGATAAATTTTATTATTTAAAATGTCACTTTTTAAAATTGTATATAAACAATAAAATACCACATTGCACACATATTTACTTTTACATGTTACAGAAAATATTTAAATTTTTACGTATGTTACGAATTTGCGTTATTACATATGAGAAATTCAAAATAAAATTTCTAAAAATTGAAGGATGACGGATTTTTTAATTCATATCTTTTTCAGTGTAAAAAGATTTAGAAGAAATAGCCATTATTTGTTAAGAGACAAAAGCTGATGAAATTTGTTATTCATTGTAATTTATAATGCAGGTAATTTAATTTAATAAAATTAATTTAGCAAAACTAATTAATAGTATTTTGATCGAAATATTAATTAATAGTAATAATTTTTATATATTGATAAAGAAAAACTCGGTACACAAATTTTTAAGACGCTGAAATTGCTCCGAATGTAATCGCTTTTTGCAAAAAATGTATACTAATATCATACATACGTAATGTACTAAACCTTAACGCGCCTCAAATGTGCATCCGTTGAAGCAAGATCGTTACGTTAACGCTCCGCAATAACCGCGTGGCTAACGTCGGTTATATATGTTTTCGAGAATTCAAAAAATAGTTAAAACGGCAAAATGAATTGGCTCGGCCGCGCCGCGCCGTCCTACAGCCAGCGGGGTTTTGAAAACGCATTCCATCGACACTTCCCAGCGCGATCAGCAGCAGCAGCCCCTGCTGCAGCCGGTCCCGGCTCTGTTTTATTGCGGACGCATTCCAGTGCCGGAACATCCGGTCGAATCGAACATCAGGAGGGAAGGGGTGGGAAGGGGACGCGGCGATCATCGATAAAAATGGCTGTCTCGTTGCGGAACCGGCGGACAAAACGGTCGGTCGCATACGCGAGCGGCGAACGCGAGAGCGTATACGTCTGTCTGTCTGCTTTTTTTTTTATTCCCCGCCGTTCTCCGGCGAGTCGCGCGAGTCCTGCTTGTACACGTTTCCCGCGATCCCGCCGCCGTTTACGTCGGAGCTTTTCAGGGACTACGGCTGCAGCTGCGAGACCGGGATGAATAGACGGATAAGCGACGAGCGAACGTCTCGATGAAGAGAATTCACGAGGGAGGGGGCGGAGAGGAGGAGCGGGAGATATTCAGATCGTATACCGCGGAGCCTCGGTACGGAATCCCTCCGCGTCCGGCTCGAACTGTCAGTCGCCTGAAACGCCGTCCGTTTGAAATTATACCTGCACGCGAGGAGTGTATAAGTTCGCATCGCCTCGATCTGTATGTACATATCCGAAAGGGGCTTATAATGTAGAATAAAATAAAAGGAACAGAGAACGGAGAATAATAAGAATTTTAATTTATCGAAAACCGTGTACTGTGGAATACACGGCTCCCCGCCGTTCCCTTTTATTCCGCGCAAACCCTTTAACGCGAGGGGTATAGGCCTTCGAGATGTTCCTCTCGAGCGCCGCTCGAATGCCGACGTGAAGGGTAAACAAACGGCACGGGTTTTATAGAAACCGGCGCGCGATCGTGCGCCACACCCCTGCGATGTGTGCAGCTATCATTAACGAACGGCAGCGGGGCACGCAGCCGTGCTAATTAAGCTCGATCCGGGCAGCACGGCTCGCGGTTACCGGCGCGGCGCTGCGGAACGAGTCCACCGTGAAATCGCGCGCGCGCGCGGCGATTTTTTTTTCCCCCCCAGTTTCCACGTCGCGACGACGAGTGATTTCCGCGTCCGCGGGCACTGATCAAACCCGACGCGACGCGACGCGAAAGGGGACGTTCGTTAAAATCTCGTCCGGGATTCGCGGCTGGCTGTATACCGTCGGAGTACCTAATTTCGGCGGTGTCGACCCGCGTATCTCCCAGGGAAGTTATACCCACGGGAAATTACAAATTACATGTTTTTCAATTGAAAAGCGGCAAGTCGCGTCCCCCCTCCCTCCACCACGAGGAGATGACGCGGCGCGACGTGAAAATTTTGGATTCTCTCGATCGCAATCGAGAAATTCATCGAAAGAGAGAATTGGAGCGAGCGAGAGAATAAAGAGAGGGGAATAGCGGAAGAGAGAGAGAGAGAGAGGGGGGGGAGGGGAATGCAATTTAAAACGATTGCGTCGCGCGGAAAAATATTTGCTTCGCGCAAAACAATTCCCGTCGCGTGGGAAAATATTTACCTTGCATTAGAACGATTTTGCGGTGGACGAATGTTTTAACGTTTTCCAGAGAGAAAGAGAGGCACGCGCCAATTTTTAAATTCCACGGAAGAGGATATATATCGCCCGCGTGTAATGTAGATTTTGTCGTGCGCATGCCACGACGAATGTTCATCCGCGGTAATTTTATTTCGCAATAGAATACGTATTTATTATTCGTACGCGGAACGCATCGTCTCCGCGCCGGCCGGCGGGGGAGGGGCGCATCGCGAATAAAAACGCTCGCTGTTCATAACAGTGGCGAAGTTTTGCCGAAGATACGTGCGCGTGTGCTCTCCGCGCTTTCCCCTCGGTATAATAATCGCGGCATTAAAGAAAAACGGACCGCTGCGAGGTGATATATTTAAAGCCCGATAGAGCGTCCCGTGGAGCGCGGCGGGATTGAAAATGCGCGGTTCGGCGGCACATCCGTAATTCAGACCGACCCTGTGTATGTACATCTCTTTGAAGTCATTACCGACGTGTCAGTGTCAGACGACCGTGTCTCTCCTCACCCCACCCCCACCCCCCTCCCCGCGCCGCCGCGATCCGTCAAGCGGAAAAAGCGGCGAGCGCCGTGCGCGATATTTTTCTACTGTCACGACCGACCGCTCTCTCATTCTCTCTCTCTCTCTCTCTCTCCGTCCTGGACAGTGCCATAGAGGTCCTGGTGAATGTAGCGGCGCGGACGCGGAGAGTGTGCTCCGACCCTCTGCAAGATTATGCGGGAAAATCCGAGATTTCTATGTATATATATATATATATATATATATATCCGAGCCAAAGGGTGTTGGCGTCTGATGACGCGAATATATATGTGAGAAGACGTTTGATATTAGAAAAGTAATATATTTGAAATGGATCCAACGATTTGTAAAATAGAGTTATCGAAGACTGCGGGGGGATAAAAAAAAAATACAAGAGCGCGATGATTGAGTTATTTACAATGGAAGTGAAATCACTGAAACTCGCGCGGAATTTCGATGTCGATGACAAATCGCGTGAACAATGTAAAAGCTGTCAAAGTTCGAATTCGAAATATAGATACAGGCCTAAAGATTTGAATGACTGAATTCAGGATGCTTCAACACGAAAATGTATCATGTTACAGCTTTTGTAGCAGTGAAATTCATTATAAGGGTGCCATTTACAGACACGTTGATGTGATTATCTAACGCATTGAATTGCGATATTTCGAGAATTTGAGTAACGGAAATTTGAAATATTGAAGAATTCAATGGTCTAGAAATCACATGAAACGTAAAACAGTCCTTGTTCTTTATATTACGATCAATTATTCGAAAGTAGCCGAGCTACTTTTGCTGCAGCGTCGAGAAACTGAAAGAGCGACGTGATCTTGAGATCATGAATCTCAGGAAAAGAATTTGAAGGCGGGAAGAACGATCGTATCCAGGATTAAGCACCTCGAAGAAAGATGCGCTTATACAGACAAATCCCGAGGATACACCCCGAAAACTGCAGGCAGTTGGTAAATATTTGAGGGAAACTAAAGGAACCGACTCGAATGCAAGGTCGGACGATCAGCCAATATTTAAAGGAAACGTATCAAATGCCTGTAAAGCGCCAAGAATTCCCCGGATTCAAATGGGAAACCGCAAATCGGTAACGCGGAAATCGTAATCGTGTCGGATCCGGCGATGCAAATCCATATTCGCGAAGCCTCGCGAGGCCACCCTTTGAAAACGTTTTTCTAAATCCTCGTCCCTCGACATTTTCGCGATACCGTAAACGGGCTCGTATTAACAACCGGATTATTCTTTATGATCAGGCTCACTGGGGATCAGACCGCGCGCGAGTTACTGATGTAGCACGGAATTACCGAAATATCGTCGCAAGCCGAGCACGTCGCCGGCATTGCGGTTGATGAAGAATCCGAGGATTATATAGGAATACAGTCCTGCACGGCGCGGCGCGGCGCCGGGGAATCCCGCACACTCATCTTCTTGGAGATTTTCGCGCGGAGAGACGGCTCAAACATATTATCATTCCTTGATATTAACGATTTACATTAATAATCCAAAATTCAACAAATAAACCGCGGAATTACCTTCAATAGTAAAATATGTTATATATATTTGTACGACAAAAATATATTCGCGGTTTCATCGCGGACGATCTGAGGATATATTGGAGTATCGCGTAAAAAGAAAGCGGTGTTCCAAAAAATTCGGACCCACCTCCGAAAGTACACGAAGACACCTCTCGAGCGTGCGGTGTTGCTTCCCGTTGCTCAACGCTCGATCTTAACGATGCGAACGTCGCTCGCACGTTATTATCCTTGCTCGCAATCGAGATAATCGCGTTCGCTTGTACAGATCGAGAACGGAGGACGCGTTGCCCCGGTTGTTGTCGCTCGAGCCGATCACGTCGCGACGTGCCTCAATGCAGGTGTACACACGCGCACGTGTCTCCCGCGGACATCACGAGGGAAGTCTACGATTTTAGGGCAGCCGTGGTGGCGTCGCGCGCGAAATAAATCCGCCGGATCGGCGGATCGTCGTACTCGAATCGCGAAATTCAGTCGGCGGCTCACGCGCGAGGAATGGCGAAGCGCCGCCGCGTTCGATCCCCACGACGGCTGGAGGCGTACTGGCCCTTCGTAAACGTGCGCCTCCACCGCGCGAACGAGGGGTTGCGAACGTCGCGACGGCGGCGGAAGAGGGCGAAAGCGGCGCCGGGAGGGTAAGCGCGTCGACTGAGCCAAGAGGGTGTGTGTCTCGCCGCGTGTGTCTGCGTCGTTGCGATTCTTTTTTACGGACGATTTTGCAAAGATTCCGTTAGGAGAAACATATGAGATTATTCAATTTTGTTTTCGAACGTAGAAAGGATGAAAGGTATTTTTAAAACAGCTTCCTCCGAACTTAATTTCACAAATCTGATTTTTTCTTTTTTTTTTAGTGATGCTGAAAACGCGCCAAATTCATGGCTATCCAAGAAATTGAAAATTTTATTATACAAGATTTTATTAGTAAGATTATATAAGATTTTATATAAATAAAATATATTTAAATCTTTATATTATATATTTAAAATCTTGTAAATCTTACAAATAATATTTTTTAGTTAAAATTTGTACAATTTTCATGAAAACAAACTTTATATTAAACTTAGTGGCTTAATCTTAATATTTAATAGCGGTATGATTTTTTAGATATGCTGTGGGACATACATATCTTATAGTTGGATCTAAAAGAGTTATAATACGTTCCAATATATATTTTCACGTATGTATTTCCCTGTTGTGTGTTTTCCACTTTGGAAAATTAACTTATAAGAGCTAGAAAGCGATTTGTATTTAAGTATAGCACTTTGAGCTGATTTTAGAGGGCTAATTTCAGAAAGTAGTAAAAGTAAAGTATTGGAGAGCGACGTCGTGTGGATTGTGTCGTAAGAGAGGAAAATTTCGGAGTAGACGGAAAGCGACTCCGGAGCAAATTTAGGGCGGCGTAATAAAATAACGCGTCGAAAGTAAGCGAAGACGTATGTGCCCCGGGGAGTCTGCCCTCTCCCTCTTCCTACCACCTAAAGATGTGCGAATCAAGGTTCTTTTTTTCACGCCAAATCGAATCGAATTGAATCGAATTTCATTTCTTTGCTCGAATCCAAATCGAATCGAACCGACAAAATTTTTTTCCTGAATCAAATCGAATCTCGTTGAAACACAACTTTTAATTGATAACATAATTATTGTTATATAGATTGAATTTTAATATATGTATGGATAATAAAAAAAGATTTCTACCTATTTTACTTATTAACGGAAAATATAATTTTATATGAATATAGATATGCATACGAATCATGGAAATTCAAATCCGAATTAAATCGAATCAACTAAGATTTGATTTTTGATTCGAATAGTTCACACATCTTTGTTAATTAATTTTTAATTAACAATTAAAATTATTATTATGATTAAAATTATTATGATTAAAATTATTATTATGGTTGAATTTTAAATAAACAATAAAAATAGAGATTTTTATATGTTTTATTTATCAGCGAGCAATACGATTTTATGAGATTGTCGATATGTGTGAATCGTAATCAAACCTCTCAGATTCGAAATTTTCGAACAGTTTGGACTCGAATCATAAAGATTCAAATCCGTATCAAATCGATAATTCTTACCTGTTTCGATTTGATTCGATTCGATTCGTATTCGAATAGTCCGCGCATCTTTATCCGCCGTCCTCGGCTTCGCGAGCGCCGTCATTATCGATGTCGCGACGTTTATTATTATTAATGGCTGCACGACAAAACTTCGCTTGTAAAATCGTGCGCGTCGAAGCGCAGTTTGTATTTGATATAGACATTCTAAGCCAATCCTAGGAAAATCCCCGCTTACTATCGTCGAAAATTATTGATATCTAATGATACGCACGTAATAAATATACATGGTCGTGAGAGAGTGAGTCTAATTCTGTTAAATGCTTCAGAAAAATGTTCAATGAATTTTTTTTTCGCCACATCCTGCGATTTTTTTGCAGTGGATCTTTTTTAATTAACAGAAATTGTAATTTTTTAATAAAAAGATTTAAATAAAATTTCCGCACTGAAATAAGAGTAAAATAACCACTGTTAAAAATTAATAATTACAAGAACAACATTTCATGTCCCAGATTCGGCGAAATAATTGAATTTGTCTACACAAATACTTGATAATGTATTCCGATATTAAACAGCTACTTTCGTTGGCTTAGTGTGCTTTATATCAAGCACAAATTTCCGCCCCGGCACACACGTATCCCCTTGTAATTGTCACGCTATCATGGATTTCCGATACGCGTTAAATAATTCCGACGAAAACAGGGAGAAAAGTCATATTTATCATATAATTAATTTCATTTAACGCCGCTGCGTTGCATCGTTTATTTAATTACTCGCCCGGCCGCACTGGTGTGTACGCGATGACAGATATCGCAGTGCACCGCATATCGACAACCGTCGCGGTTTACACTCCCTAATTTATATGTGAAAGAGAGGGCTCGGGGACGCGTAACGCGCTATTACGTTACGATATCCTCGTCAAATCGTTGCCTCTCCCTTATCCTACATCCTCCTATCCCAGACTCCGAGACACTCCGGTGAGTGACAAGATGAGACTGTCTACATTTTCCTTTCCCAGGCTTTTCCTCACATTGTCTATCCTAGGATATCTCAGGTCGTTGAACCTTGTCTCGACTGCCGTCATCCACACAGGTAGTAGCTCCGGTTTGGAAATTCTGAAATTTCTGGAGGCTCACTTTACAAATTATGGCGAAAGCGCAGAAAATTCCACGTTATGAGGAATCGGAATTAACTAAGAAGGCAGAGGGAGCCCGAAAGTTCAAAAAGAGACTATTTGAAAAAAAAAAAAATGTCAAGAGGATTGCTGAAAAATATTCAAACTTCGCGGATAAGAGGCGAGATCAGGCGAGAAAATCGTCGATAATCCGTCGACGACGTGTCAGGAGACAGTGAAGGGGGTGGAGAGTGGCGGTCCGGTGGACGTTATTAATTTCTGATGAGCAAATGATCGAGCGAAACTTCTTTAAACTTCTCTCCTCTTGCTCGGAGCCAGAAGGCTGCAGAATTAACTTCGGGGAGTTTCCGGCCTCCCTCCCCCTCCCCGCCCCTTCCCCTCCTCCCCGATGTATTAACAATTTAACGAGCCGACATCTGCGATGGCTATTATAGCGCAATTATATGAAACGTGCGCGCCAGTCCAGAGGGGACTACGGAGCGGCACATTATAATCCCGCCCGGGATCTAAGGATCCCGGAAACCGTGGATTTACATGTCATGAAGTTGAATTAAATGGGATGCGTTTGTTTTACGGCAGCAACGTTGTCGCGCTGCAGCGTCGTTGGTGTGGAATAAATAAAAATACTATGTTGTTTTCGATCCGATCAATTTCAAAATATATCATATACGTCGCGAGATTGGCTAAATCGTGCCTTTCATCTTACGTATAACAACACCGCTGCTTCGTAAGAAGACCGTTCGCTATCTTTCTGAAGTCGAGAAATTGCAAGACATGATTATTTCACTATTGCCTTAAAGATTTAAAAGTGCTATAAGTTTTAAGTCCAAATTTCAAGGATCCAAGAGGATGAAAATTGTGCAGGTGTTAATATATTCAGCCATCTACTCTATTCGCGAGTCTTGCCTTTAATTTTAGACTTGTGATTCCGTAAATATTTAAATCGCAAAATTTCTACGTTTTCAAGTCCGAGAGCTCTAAAGTCAGAGCTCTCTCTCTCTCTCTCTCTTCTTTCTCTCTCTGTCTCTCAAGACTACATCAAGCTTCCGTTGACGTTGAAATTCTTTAAAGAGGGGAAAAACTTTCCGCGGACGTCGAGGGAGGAAACGCTGGGGATTGAAGAAAAGCGACAGATCGAGCGACAGAGTTATAAAAAGTAGTAATTCGCGTGGGGTTCATAAAAATGTTTATCACCGTCAATAAAAGGGTTCCCTGGGCGGTAGCGTTGCCTCGGAGCCTCCTTCCTTTGGGGATATCTTCTTCGCAGGGAAACTAAAAAGTAGGAACAAAGGAGCCTCCGATCTCAACCATGAACCAGTCGACGAAATCCTTTTAGCTATTGTCATAACTTTTGCAGAGATTTCAATCCTTGAAATGGAACGATTTAACATGCTTAATATATGTCTCAGGAATTATTAATTATACATAGAATGTATAATAAATCATGTTCAACGTTAGCTTCATTTGTAGAAGATATATGTTTCGTACTTGTGTCAAAACGATCGAACTCTAAAATGTCTCTTAAAGTTTTACGTTAAATTTTTAACATATCCATATTTTAATTATTAAGTTTAACATTTCTTAATGTTAAAATAACACAATTTATCACTAACTGGGTAAAAATTACATAAAAGTAACCTACAGTTTTAAAACATAAATTCTAAGTATAAATGAATACAAAACAAATGTGTATGTTAATTTAACACATTATTAAGTGTCAATTTTATTGAGGAAACATATTTCAACCTTTTGAAAATGCATAATATACATCTGCATACTACTTGTGCAATGTAATAAGATTTATTTGATCTACGATAAGCTTGAAATTATGATTGTTATCATGGAATCTGAAAGCATCCTTGGTTGCATTTTGGTGTATAAGGTTCAACCTAGAACCGAGGTCGAAAAAGCGAGGCGTCCCCGCTGTTGTTCCCGAAGCTCGACTTCCGGTATAGGTAAGCTCCGCGGCGAGCCTTCCGGCACGACCCTCGCCGCAAGCAAGTCTCCTCCGCGAAACGGAAAGCCGAGGGATGGGATGAGTGTCGACTATTCGCGCAGTGTCAACATCCCAACACTTGCGATAATCAACGGCACGACGCGTATAACTCCCGTGTCATAGGTATACGGCCGCCGGTGTCGGTCGAGCACGGACCGCGCGGACGAACCGTCCGTGACGGACGTGTGGCCGTGAATGATGGTGCGCGCGGGATAAAGCAGCCTGCGGAACAAAAACGGGTGCCGCAGCTTTGGGAGATACACGCGGCCGCCTCGCCCGCGTCGGCCGTACGTCGCGTCGCGGAGTGCCGCCGCGCAGCAGCACCTCGGAGAGCACGAGCCCGTCACGGATATGTTACCAGACGTAACAAATTCTATATAAACTCCCCTGGGTCTATATATGAATTTGAAGTTCCGCGAAGAATAGCGGCCGGAGTTCCGGAAATTCAAACATCAGTCCCGCGGAGTTTGCGGTGTATATTTCCCGATGGCACGGAGAGAGTTCTCGTATATAAGTGAAAACTTCTGCTGTATAGGCACTGCAAATCTCTCAATGTGCGCGCCCTTCGCAAATCGGCCGGGATATCATTCCTCGGGGTTACACGTCGAATCTCGCCCTGTGGAGACGCCGCCGTATTTCATCTCTATCCGAAAAGATGATTTATTTCAAACGAACAATCCCCCTCCGCCCCCCTCCCCCCCGCCTACCTCCTCTTCGCAATTTTTACGAGCGATCATCGCGCGCGTCGAATCGGCTGTCGCCCTGGAAGGGCAATTTCGAAAATTACTCGCGGTGGATTGGGAGGTTGGGAGGGGGGAGGGGATGGATGCTGGCTGTCCCCTGCCCCGCGTCGTCCACCCCCGCTTTCACGTCGTTGCCGAATTACCGACCCTACCTCCCTGTGAGTGACGTTATCACGCTGCATTTGGTGCATTTGATGCATCCGGTGGCCGAACTGGCGCGGGGATGTCTGGCCGGGACAGCCGAGTCAGTGCATTCGATATTCCATATTGCGCTTCTGCTTACCAACAGGTACGCCCCGTTGACTCGCCATTCGTATTCATCCCATTGGACGTGGAAGGGCGATACAGAACGATCGACGAGTCACGGGAGATGCGACGATTAAAGTAGCAAAGTTCGATCATAATATTCGCGCTTGGGAAAACAAGAAAGGAGTGCGCGAGTGTAGAACTCATTACGAGAAATAGTTTGCGAATATTCAAAAAAAATCTTACACCTCCAGAATTTAATTTGGCAAATAAATTTAGATAAATTGTCTGGTTAAAGAGTATGTATCAATAAGATAATCATAGATTATTAATGTTTATTGAAATGATTTTTATGTTAAAGTATACGAAGGTCTTCCTTCTAATGATTTTAAATTACCTTCATGGACTTTCTATTTAATTTCTTGATTTAATATGTTGTGATTTACGAGAGAAGGTGTTTAACTCGGAAATTCATAAAATTACGAAACTTTGGTAATATACAGAAGATATCCTGATTCATTATTTTTTTTGCTACTCGAATTCACTTTAAATAGATAAAATTAAATCTTGAAAATTAATTTCTGCTTTTGTTTATACATTTTTATTCTTTAAACAATTGATAAGTTATACGACTTTTTATTTAGAAAAATAAGTTTTTTCTTTATAAAATTTTGTTCTAATTTTTTTCGATGATAAATAATGAAAAAAAAACAACAAAAATAGGTAACTGCAAAAAATAGCGTATTACATATCAGAATATCGTTTATGTATTGCAAAAGTTTTATAAAGAAAAATATCATTTTTATATAAAATTCGATAGTAAAAAAAAAACTTATCACTTAATACACGACGATCCTTCAATACACTATATGGATCGTTCATGTCTGGATTTATTTTTATCACTTTTGCAAGTATACAAAAATTATTAAGTAATTCTTACATATATTTCGACATTCTCAGAAAGTATTTGTAAGATTATTTATTTAAAAAAATTGTGTGTAAATGTTATAACTAATTACAATCGACACGAACAACCGTTTGATTGTGTGTACTGAGGATTAACATGAATTAATATATGGATTGCTGCTCATATTGAAATATGACAATCTAGTCACAAATCGAGAAAGATTATTCTTGGACAATGAGGAAAAAGAAGTATAAAGGTACGACCTTTTTGAATACTGTTATTTTGATCTCAAGAATTGAAATTTTTATTTGAAGCTATGTAACGGCGCGGACCAAAGAGAATCGCAAATAATTTCGATATCGATCCCGGAGTATTAAAATCGTCGATTCGTGTAGGCGTGAAGTCGCGACAGCATTTTCTATCCGCGGCGTGAAATATATACATATATATATATATATATATATGTATATGTATATATACAATACGTACACGCATATAAAGTCTCGAGTATACGCGTCATCCAAGCAGAATGGAATGCGCGGCATTGGTAGACATTATAGGGATGCCAAGCCCCGGTAGCATGTAAACGAATTTTCGCATCACGTGCAATTCTACGGGTATATTCCTGCCATCTCTCCCCTGGAGCTCCGAGCGAGCCCCGAACCCATTCCCGCATCCCGCACCTTCATCCCCATCCTTTCCTCGCATTTCTTGCGCCACCGTTTTACCTCTGCTACCTTCTCGCAAATTTCTCTCTCTTTTTGCCGCCCCCTCATATTCTAATTAAATTATATGGGAAATAATATGACGTGTAAATATCATAGAGAAGTGTGTGTTTCCGAAATATTAAATATTTTTTAATATTCTCTTTCTTTCTCTCTCACTTATATTACGAGTAACGTATACAATGTAATAAAAAATTTTTTAACAATTTTTCCAGCACTAATGCGTCAATAAATAAAGCAATGAATTTGAATTAGTGTAATTAAATCATGAATTTTTATGTTATGAAATAATATAAATTAAAAGCACGTGTGTTTTTGTGTTGTGTCGCGCGTCCGTGTGGCACGCTGCACGTGAAACGTGGTTTCATTTAAACCTTTAAAATATTTGTGAAATGTTCCATATTTTTCGCTAAATATTCGTGACAACTATTTCCATCGTTATAAAATTCGTAACATTTAAAAATTTAAACGTTAATTGACATTTAAAAGATTAAAAAAAGTAATAAAAGTAACATTTTTCTAAATGCAATATCGTCATCAATGCACATTGTAATTTTGATGATCTCTGCAGGTAATTTTGCATGACGGTACCGTTCCGTGATATTTACTGTCAAAATTGAAGCGGAATAAAGTTGGGGGGGGGGGTGGGGAGGGATAGGATGGATGGAACGAAGCTATAGAGTTCGCGCGTTGGGAAGTAAGTATATTTTGATCCGACGTCTCGGGATCTAATTTGATCCCGTGTCTCTAAAGATGCTCTCAGAATAAAAATTCTGCGGTCCCAGCAGGCGCTTTGGATTTCGAACGGTAATGGCGATGCCTTGCACACCAATAATGTATGTAGACGTACACATGCCCGCCGCATTCTCGATCGACGATCTTCATCTTTGATCTGCCATTGCAATATGTTTTATTCTCACTTGGCCTCTCGAGTAACTCATCGAAAGGAGACCCGCCAGTTAAATTGAAGTCTCGAGTATACTCGTACTCTCCCCAGTTTCTCCAACAACACAATAACAAATTTTTATATCATTAGAGAATCATACGTCTGATTATAATTTAATTTTTTGTATAACTATGAATTTGTACAAATAATTTTACAAATTTTTACATAAGAGGTATTTACAAAATAGCAAATAATTATTTATTAAATATTTTAATTAATATATTTGCATTATAAAAACGTAACAATGTATCAATACATATTCAAACTCAAAAAATAACCTAAATTTTTAGTCAAAGATTCAAAACTATTACTGTTAGAAATTATATATCAATAATATATTAGTAATGTAAATTGTACGCGCGCGCGCATGCACAAACACGCAGAGGAATCGTCGATATCGCCGATAAGTCTCCTAAAAAGACACGCACTTATTTTTCGAAAACTAAACGTTGTATTTTATTGATACTATAAATAAAAACGTGTTCTGTTTGGATAATTAAAGTGATAAAAATCTGTCCATTCATATATTTGTGATTTGTTTCTTTATAAATAAATTAGCTAAAAAAAATTCTACAAATAACATCCAAAAATAATATTCTTACACAGACAGAATGTCTAAAACCACCCATATATCCGGTTTAAAATAAAAGGAAATAGTTTTTATCAAAAATCCCAAAAATTTTGGTAAGTAAATCGTATACGCTTTATTGAACGATATTTTCAACTTTTGATTCCAACTGAAAATGGATTTTTCAAATGGACTGTTGAATTTTTTAAACGTAGCATGGTGTTTTTTTACAGATTTGGATTACACACAGAAAGAAAAATATGAAACTTTTGTTTGAAAAACTTTTTTTCAAAAATCAATAGTTTACAAAATATTTTATGTTTCTGGCTTATGTTGACATGAAATATAAAATATCTAGTAAATTATTTATTTTTAATAACTGTACTTTAATAATTCTATGCAGATTTGTAGTTGCATGTTGCAAATTGTATTATTTTTTTGGAAAGCAACGGTTTTTTTTTACATTATAAAAATATTAAGCTATGTGTATATATATATCCCGAAAATCAAATATTTTACGAGATATTTTAGATTTTGTGAAAAAATATGTCATAAATTATTAATTTTTTATAACTCCACTTTCGTATAATTTTTACTCTTATATATATACAGAATGATTAGAAAAATGTATTTATGTAAAAAGCTACATAATTCCATTAAAGAAAACAATACAATTGCACTTTTCCAATGTATCACGCTTACAAAAGAAATAAGTCAGTATAGAAGAATAGGCATTATTGTTCACATACTATTCAATTGGCCTGTACCATCTCTATCTTCAATGAAACAAACAGATGTCAGATGAAAGAATCCATTCCAAAATTGTGTAACGCATTCTGTATACAAATAGGTCCTATTCAAAACGTGTGCAACAAACTTTGACGAATTGTTTGGGAGGTCACCGTTAGGCGTATAATAGAAAGGAGATTCTTGAAACAGAAAGTGTACTAAATGGCTTATGTAAAACCTTTTTGTATACATTTTGTAGTACTATAATAATAAATGTGACGAATCTCGTTTAAAAAAGAACAAATATCTTATATATAAAATATTAAGAGCTTTCTAGAGGATACACGCAAATAAGAGGGAACAAAAGAAATATAAATTGCAGTAAGGCGATTGAGTGGCGCATGCAATGTTTCAAGAAGTGTGAGAATTTAAATAAACTTAATAAATTAATACAACAGTCGCATTTTGAATAAATAAAATATCATATGAATATATTAGATTCTATTCTCAATACTTACAGAAGTTTTAACATTTTGAAGCTATCAATTTATTTCTATACTCTTAAAGACATTTAAATAGTTGTACAATATTGAAATAAATATCCATAAACAAATAATCAAAGAATTATTAATGCATTAATTAAAAGTATAAATAAATGTAAGGGAAGAGGGGGGAGGGCAAATAGTGACAAATTTTTTCCTCTCTCCACTACTAGCTAATTTCAAGTTTACAAGATATATGGTCTTTCACTAAAAGAGTACTTTCCACTTTCAAATATACAAAAAACTCAATTAAAGTTTCCATAAGCTATGTACACGGGCTAGATTTTCATAAAAACTGAAACCTACATTTGTCACTATTTGCCCCACCCTATGGGTAATTAAATAGTGACACCCTATGGGATAATTACAAAATACATAATTCTTAACTCTTAATCAATCTTTCTTTTGACATTTTGATTAAATAAAATAATTTATATTAATTTCTATACTTTGCCATATGTAAATTTTTATTTATTGATAAATAATAGTAGTAACATTATTTGCTAATATTTCTTATTGAAAATCACATTTATTCTGGATCTTGCCTTGTAACTAATTTCACATTATCCCAAATAAATTAGAAAAATTGTATTCAAATATTAGAAAAGCTTTTTGACTTGTCATAATTTATCCAACTAAAAATTGTCATTATTTGGCCCAGGAGCTTTTTTCTTTTAAAACTTTACTGACAATAAGAGAAAATTAATATACTGCAAGCATAGGAATTATATCAAAATAGAGGAAAAAGGTACCATATGACATAGAATATAGGTTAGATCTCATTCAACGATTCAGCAGTTAAGAAAAAATAATTTCAAATATCAAAAAAAGATCCAGGTTTTTATACCTTATTTCACGAATGCAAAATTTTGAAACTTCTCCGCTAGCTATATTTGGCTTTTGATTTTTACAGCTTTTTTAGAAGATAATAAGATGCTTGAGAACTGTCTTTCTATTAACGAGTAGTGATAAAATAAACGCGAGAATAACGAGAAATTTAAAGTGGCATTATTTCCCCCCTCCCCTTTCCCTTACTATATACAATTCTTTGATACATTGTCGGTGAGTTCAAACTCGTAGAACACTTTCTGAGCATTCATTATAAAACTGAAAATAACTGAAACTGTATAACTAAATGATGTTTGTTGCATAAGTCTCTTGTTTCGTTTTTATTTTTCAAAACTCACTTCCTGCCAAGCATGCGATTTTACTACGATAGCAGTAAAATTTTAAAACTTTTGTAATTATTGTAAGTATTGAGAATAGAACTTATATAATTATATTTAATTCATATTTTTTAAGTTAGAATGGCCCTCCAAACGATCGGAAATATAATTTTCTTCTCCTAATTTTCTTTTTAGTTTAAATATATCACAATAGTATCTATATAAATTAAAATATTTGTCGATCACTTGTAAGCCATTAAAAGTCAAAACGCTCAAACGTATAGCAAATGCAAAGAATATATCATGAAGAAATCACATTCGACAGACTGTAGAGTGCGTTAATTCGCGATTGTAAGGGAGTCCGGGGGAGTGTATTTACACCTGGCAGTTACTCCATCGACATCCTGCGGAAGAGTCGAGGTGGTTTTGCGGGGTCGTATCAACCGCGACAGTCTGTTCCCGCTCAATTAGCCGGGCGTACCTGCGGGCTGGGTGAACCGGGGTTTTACGGCTGATGCACCTGTAACATCGCGTAATTAACTCGTCTCGAGGAAGCGACACGCTTTTTGCCCGAGGTGCATCTCAATCTAGCTAATTACACAATTGCACCAATTCTTCTACTACTATATGCAGGTAGTGACTGACACTCACTGAAATAGATTACGCGGCGAAATCGATCTCTTCTTGCGTATGTATCTATATAAAAGGGAATGCCGGCAGCTAAATTAGTTTATCCGTCTCGCGGTATCAAAACTTTAATATATAATTCGTGGGCTCGACACAGCGCGCATGGAAAACTTCGCGCTGTAATTGGGATTTTAATTTTTAATTTCTTTCCTTATTTGCGTTTCTTATTTCTGCCGTTATTTGCGATGCGTAAAGAAAATCTCAAGTTTGTAATTCATTCTGCAGACGGTCTGTCTCGGCGCACGGGGAAGTGCGCGATTTGACGGGGGGGGGGGAGGGGGGCAGGAGGAGGGAGGAAGAATATCCAATGACGCTCGTCATTGCTGAATTATTAATTAAACTGGGTTACACGCCGCTGGTCTGTGAAGAATTATGAAAAACGGCAGTATAGCACAGTACATTATCCCCGAGGGAGAATCCGCGAGGGATACACCTCCGAGCTCTTTGAAGAGCCGTGAATCCCTATAAAAATGTTCGGGAGTCTTTGAGGATCTCCAAGGGCGCCGCGCAGGCCCGCCGCCGCTCTGCTTCGCTAACAGTGAATCGCAGGAGAGCCGTTCAAGGAACCCGCCGCCGAGGAGCCCGCGGAGAAGACCGAGAGCGAGCGAGGGTGAGGAACCGGAGCTGAGACGGTCGGAGGGATGGATCTGTGGATAACACGTGCCATTGAACAATCAAACAATACCGGGGATGGATGGGGTGTTAAGTGCCCGTCGCGAGGGGGTGGAGGAGGAGGATGGAGGGGGGGGGGGAGGTTGCACAGAAAATCGGCACTGCTCGGCCCATTGTGGCCTCCTTGTAAACTTCGAGCGGGATATAGTGGTTGGTCTCGCGGGTGGTCGGCAAGTGCGAGGGATAGACGGAAAGGCGAGGGCGCAAGGGAAGCGGAGGGGGAGGGAAGGTGTAAAAGGGGGCGATTCAAGAGCTGTTTCTATCCCATCAATCATGGTATTTACGTGCGCGAGCTCACCCTGGGTACAATACCGAAAGCTCGTCGAAAGGAAAGCCTCGGGTTTACTCAGGGAACCGAACCTCTCCTCCCCTCCTCCCTCCCCAATCCCCCGTCGCTTACCCTCGGCAACTACTCCTCCCCTCGTGCGAGCTGAAACGACCATTCTTCCGGATAATAATATCCGCACGCGGACGATGTCGGTGGAAACTGAGCGATGAAAGCTCCATTTTGCCCGCCTGGAATTATTTAATGGGCCCGCTCGCGCAGCCACGTTTCAACTTTGTTATTATAAATCGCCGTTGGAAAATTTCCATCTTGAATACAAATTTAGTGGCATTCGTATTATTATAGAAATATTTATCCACGGAAAGAACGATTTTCGGAAGATCTAAAATCTAGGTAGACATCTAAAAATAATTTTGTGAAATCACGAAAATAATATGTTGGAAATTTTATATTGATGAGCTTAGCTGCAAAAAAAAACTTTGATATTCTAGCAATCAGTTTAAGTTTCCAACGTAATTATTTTGATGTCCAACAAAATTATTTTTATATCTCTATATCCAGCTAAATTTTAGGATTTTTCAGCAAAATTATTCTCTCTCCGTGTATATTATTTATCCTCAATATTTGATTTTCAGTTTATCGTAAAAAAATCAAGCTTAAAATTATTATAGATCGAACGGTTAACAATTATATTGTGAATTGTAGAAACTGATCTATGCTGCCTTACGGTTTCTTAATTAATATACTCGTGACGTCTCTTGATTGTGAAAAGCACTAAGCGCGCTAATGAGAGGATCAAAATCCTAGCGGTGACTCGATGATGCAATTGTTGGCATGCCAACACGAATCGTTATGCCGATTGCGTGGTAACTGGATCGAATTAGGGCGAACCGAAATCGAACCAATCAAACCGAACGTCAAATTGGGTAAAGTACAGTCCGCCATAAGCGTCCGTAATCCTTCTGGAAAGGTGTGGAAGCGAGGAAATAACCATTTCCTGCTTAGACGATAGAAATAACTTTTTATTAATTTAATTATAAGTAACATAGAGTTGCAAATTTTAGCTTTTTTACTTTACAGTAGAAGACATTTTCTAATTGTGTTAAAAATGATTCTCGTTAAAATTTTTGTGTTGAATTTTCAACATACCCGAGTGTTAATTTAATACAGTGTGATTACGTAGCTTTAATATTTTGTGTTAAATTGATATTTAACATTTCTTAAAAGTAAAGTAAGTGAATTAAATGTAAGTTATAATAAATAACATAAAAATAATGTTTTGAACGACCATTCTTAGTTTCGTAAATTCTAAGATAAATAAATAAGAGATGAATGTACACGGAAAGAACAATTTTGCTGAATCCAGATCTGAAAATAATTTTTGTTCAATAATCAATTATTTTGTGCGAAAGTCAAAATGATTGCTAGAATATCAAAACGTTTTATAGCAATACTTATCAGTTTTAACAATTTATTTTGATGATTCCATAAAAAGTTATTTTCAGATCTGTTTTTAGCAAAATTTTTAGGTCTTTCAACAAAATCGTTCTTTCCGTGTATGGGTTAGTTTAACATATTAATTTTATCGGGGAAATACGCTTTTACAATTTGTTTTCAAAGTGTTATATTTTTTAGGTTGATTTTTATATAATTTTATTATGTAACATTAACATATTCATTTTATGTTAAACAAAATTGCAACACAAAAATTTGGGTTAACCGTTTGGGATATGTAAAATGTTTCAAATTTAATACAATTAAGTCTCAAGTCTTTTTGACATTTTTTTTTTCCAAATGTGTGGGATGTGTTGAAAAGGGTGGTATCTTATCTCGGTCTTTGAACCCGTATTCTGAATTCGAATCCGCAAACGAAAATGTTCCATCATGTTGATAGGAAATGCGCATGCAGTATCGTATATGCAGGCATGTGCATGCATCAAATCCAACATTCCCCACGTATTTACAAGGGTCTTCTTTGAAGATTTTTTCCTTTTTAACAAAAAGAAAGTTTTTGAAAGAAAAGAGAAAATTTAAAACTCTCATTCAATGTTTTTACTTTAAAGTATAGCACATTTCTTTAATTCGAATCCTTCTCGAATATAATGGGTTCCTTCTAGAACATAATGGGTTTACCAGCAAGATGAATTTTTAAATATAGTCAAAAATGCGTTTATGCGCACGCGTTTCAAACTCTCTCTTTTCTTTCAAAAACCTTCTTTTTGTTAAAAAAAAAAAGCTTTAAAAACTCTCTCCGACTCTAGACTCTCGTAAATCCGAGGAAAATGTTGGATTTGATGCGTGTGAAATATATATTTTAAAGTACAATGTTCACGCTTAAATTTAAGCCCTTTTTCATCTCTAACATATCGCGTTTACGAGCTATGAATTTTTAAAGACGATCAAAAATTTTCACGTTTTCGGGCAACCTTAATCTTATTTTTTGTAAAAACTTGACGTGATAGAACAATTTTCGCTTGTGGATTCGAATTCAACATGTTAAAGGCTATAAGAAATTATTCTTCTTTTTTAGACCAGCAAATGTTTGCGATCCTTATAACTTTCAATAATGTAAAATTTTTCAAATAAATTAGAAAACTTATGAATGTGTGCATAAATATATTTGACATGTAATATTAAACCTTTAATTACAATAACTTAAGTAAAGCAAAATTTTAAAGTATATAAATAAGTAATTCAAGAAATATATTATTCGATGAGATAAATTTAAAAAATTCAACGTTTTATATTATTACATTAAATGTTTATTACAAAGTAAATTAGTTATACTGATTTTTTAAATAGGATCATGTATATCTCGCTTTTAAGCCACATTAATTTTTAAATTCTGACTGTAATTCGTACCTAACTGTAATCGTACTTAATGAAAATTTCCAAATAGAATTTTTCACCAATATCTAAAGGATATTATTGAAGACAGGTATTGAAAAAGACAAAGGATGGACTAAATAAGGATTGAAAAAAGTCCGTAATATTTCACGGAGGATTCTCGCAACGTCAGCCAAACGGACTTCTTTCCGTTCGCCATTGTGTAATCGCACAAGACCGTCCATAAATGCAGCAATGAGGGCACGTATAAACGTATAATGCGATGTGCATTAAAGCCGCATGACGACGGCGACGTTGATGTCGATGTCGACGTCGACATCGACGTCGCCGTCAACGTTGACGGCGTAATATTACGTCTTATGTTTAACATCTCGTCGCGCGTTACGCTCGCGCGATCGTGAAAGCGCTCGTAAAGTTGCGATATACTTTAGATCCCTGTAAAAAAATAAGAAAAGATCGCAATTGCCCTGTTTAACACATTCTAAAGCTCAAAAATTACCGATTCGCGAATTATCGTGCCGACTCGAGTGAAAGATTCGTCCTCGGTTTCATCAGAGCGTGTTAAAATGACTGGTATTAATTAAGAATTATCCTTTTAAAATGTATTAAACGTAATTTGATAAAAACTATTTATTATAAGAGATGCAATGTGTGAAAAATAAACATATGTCGAAAAATATATATGTTTATTCTATATACTCATATATAGGTAATTAACGGACTCTCTCTGTGGAATTCGCGCTGTTTAATTAATATTTATTCGGTCGAGCTTGCAGATAATAAATTACGGTTCAATCATGTTTATTTTACCGCACCACGCTATTAATTAATTATTTCCCGACAATTAATTATCTTCATCATTCCTCGGTTATTAATTATCATTACACGCCGGGATGGCGGAGATAATATCGACTAACTTAAATTCTCACCATCATCTTATCTAATGCTCTAAGTAGAGAACTATTATGCTTCTACTAATAAAATACAAATTGCCATAAAAATACATAAATATTTCTTATTTATTTTATTTATAGTTATTGATTGATTTTATAATATCCAGGTGAAAATGTTGACGTTATTTCTCATTATTTTGATATTACAATATACATATATGTATGTGAATATATATATATATATATATATATATATATATATGCATTTTCCAATTATAAGGAAACAGAGAAGAACATAAGTATGACAGATATTTAGCTAGACAACCTTGGTTTTGTTAAAATAATCCCTTACATTTTAAATTATAGACATAGATTTAAATATTACATGTTAAAATGGCATTTATAAAAATATGTTTAAAAACATATTTTTAATGTAATAATAAGAAATATTGTTTTACATTAATTTCATGTACGTAAAATCATGCTAATAATATATAATACTAATTAAAATGTTTTTTTTATTATATTCTATTCTTTTTCAATCATAAATATATTATTGTACAAGAAAACGGAGATGACTTTCTTATGTACATATATATCTTTTGATAAACAACGAATATTGTATCAAGCTTGAAATGTAAAAGGCAATAAATGTCAAATAAGAAACGCATATATATTCCTGTGTCAGGAAACGAGATATTTTACGATCGACTCTTTTGCACCCATGAGACTTCGAGATCTTTGCTGCATCGCGGTGCTTCCCGATCCTTCCTTGATAAACCATCGATTGATATCTTTTTAAAACGAGAAAAACATCAGTAAGAAAAGAAATATATAAAATATTTATGCATATAAATGCATAATTACGACGATTATGCATTTTTATACTAATGGATAATTCAAATAATTGGTATAAAGAGTATGAATTAATGATAATTTTACACTTTAAATAAGATTAATCCTGTAAAATATAAGATAAAAAAGTATTTCAATTATTTAACAATTAGATATATAGAACAAATATAAAAAGAATTATACATATTTAAAGAATTGATTTATTAATTAAATTATATCAAGTTTTTAGATTAATTAAAAAATTTATAATTTAGAATTACTAAGCACTAAACGGTTCATTGTTAGACAATGAAAATTGAAATAAGAAAAGGGCCAAGCGTGATATTGTTGCAAAAAAGCAAATATGTTACTAATCATTGAATACAATTATAAGAAGGACCCAAACGTTTTAGTTTACATTAAACCTCAGGGGAATAAAACTTTTTTCCAATAAAATTTAGTTTTACTAAAATTTACGCGCGATTCACATCGATTTTTCTTTTTGATTGAAAAGGTTTTTAGTTATTATTAATTCGTGATTTCCATTGCAGCAGCCACTAATGATCGAGCAACGTACCCGGCGACTTCTCGAAGTCTTAATTTATGTTCTGTAACTAAGTTCAGGAAACCGAGTGGCTGAATTAACAATCAGGACTACATCGAATCGGAGTTTACCGGTAAGTTTATCAGAGATTTCGTCCAATTCGAGAGTCTCGAATAATCGGGGAAATTGGATCGAGGTTGCAAAAGAATGGAACGGTACGATAATTCGAATGAGAGCAGGAGGCTCTAAGCTCTATTCGGAGTAGCTCCATACCTATTACACGATGATATTTCATTGTTAGAACGCCATTACCCAGGTAGGTGCTAACCATCGGGATCCTGGAGGATCCTTCGGGTGCTCTCCATTCTGGAATCTCCATGAGCAATCGATTTCCTTCTCTCGGCTCAATAAACCAACCCTTTGGCTACAATTCCAAAACTATGCCTTCCATACCTCTGCTAAGGAGTTTAACGGAAGTGGAATGAATTACAGCTTCTGTTTTACTTCACGTTTATTTTGTGTTACTTTAAACAGTTAACGAGGCCATTATTCGAAGTGTCACATCATCATACCTGTAAAATTCTAAACAGCGAGTAAGTTCATAATTTGTAAGATTCATTTTAAACATGAGCTTGTGTTTTTACGAATATAATTCTCAGTTGCCGCAACTTTTAAATTAGAATTATACACGTTATTCATTATTTTAACAATACTTTATACACATATGTCTTTAATTCATTTAATGTGAGTTATTTCAAATAAGTAAGAAGCTTGAATGTGTCGTCATTTGTACGAGCATTATAAATATCAATAAAATTGTAGACGTTAATTAAAGTTGAGACAATTGCAGGACGTTAACGATTAAACCCTCCGCTCGAAGCCGGAGTTAAAGAGATCACAGGACCAAAGGGCGATCAATCGATGAATCCCATTCGGTCTATTAACCTCGCCGCCATTATGGGAGGCTAAATGCAGTATCCCAGATTCTGCGAGCAGTCTCTTCTAGACTCCGCGTGCGGAGAATCGATTCCCCCATCCGAAGCGTTCCTCTCGGGCCCTTGCGGGCATCCGGCGCGTCCCTTGCAAATTGTTATCCCAGCGTCTACGCCGCTGAAGGAAATTCGAGGAATGACCCGAGCCCAGGATTGAGAGGATACAGGAAAGAGCTTCTCTCTCTCTCTCTCTCTCTCTTTCTCGTAATCTCGCGGCCATTACCTTGTCCGCTTACCTCCGGTTCTCCGCTTTTCCTCTCGCGCGCGGCTCAATTACGCCGGCGTAACGCATGGCGGTAGGTATCGCGTTGCAGTAAATTCTGTTAAAGCGAGTTACGTAAACAAACGGATGATGCTCACGGCGAACATCCCGTCTCGCTACGCGCGCGGATGCAAATGCGCGGTTATAAGAGTATAACGTTGCAAGCTTTTGCAATTACTGCTATCCAAAACTGCGAATGTTAAAACCCCTTTAAACGGCGCTCGGAATTCCCAGTATCCTGGCACTTAAGGCTCTTGCCGTAAGCTATACGAAACATTCAGTATTCTAGGCATTCAATGTGCGAACTATGCAATGTTATATATTTATCAAAAGTTGTAACCGTAGACAATGTTCCGAGCGACTAGAATTCCTATAGCATCCGGTATACATTCACAGCGCTGCTAATTATAAGTGATAAACGCTCCAAACAACTAAATTTATCAGATTTATCGCATATTTCAATTTAGTGCAAACACAAGAACGCTATAATTTAGTGACCTTTGCGAAGAAAAGGGAGAAGAAAAAATTAAATTACACTAGTAAATGTAATGAAGTCTCGCGTATTATAAAGTTATTAAACGATTACATCAAGAGTTGCAAGTAAGATAATTTATCATCTTAACGGTAAATATTTCTAATTTTGTTATTCGATGTTTTCTAAAGATTAGAGAAGTAGTCTAAAAGTCTAACAAGGGACCCTCACAAAGTACACAATAGCTACAGCATAGAGAAAATTATCCAAGCATCTTGACTCCCTTTGGATCACTTTCCACCCAAAAACTGGACCGGAAATAAAATAAATATAAATAATAAAATAAATTTTATTTAAACAAGTTTTCCCTACGACAAGTATCGAAAAATTAAAAAAAAACTTATTTTATTATTTTTTATTTATCGTATTATTTTATTATATTTTATTATTTATATTTATTTTATTTCCGGTTTAGTTTTTGGGTGGAAAGTGATCCAAAGGGAATCAAGATACTTGGATAATTTATCGAAAAATTAAAAAATTAAATAAAATTTATTTTATTATTTTTTATTTAGTTTATTATTTTATTATTTATATTTATTTTATTTTCGGTCTAGTTTTTAGATGGAAAGTGATTCGAAGGGAGTCAAAATGCTTGGATAATTTTCTCTATGCTGTAGCTATTGTGCACTTTGTGAGGGTTCCTTGTAAGTATCTAACATTTTAAAGCTCTAATTATTTTAAATTATCAAATTTTTATTAATCTTTGATTTAATGATTGCTATTGATAATTTCAAAGTTTCAAAGTTCCAATCGTTTCACATTTTAGGCAGAGATTCATTCTCTTACACAAATACACAGAAATACACAAACTTAATTGTTCATTGCTCTCCACGCAATCCATCAATAATCTTCCGCGCCAATCAGGAGGATATCGGATGATACCCTCCTGGCTGAGAAGGCTCGTTTGCCTAAACACATTCGGCTGCTGTCACGACGAAAGCTCGTGAATGAGGGTTGAGGGACAAACGAGCGTACTACCGTGAAGGATATTTCGAGAGGTCGGCTAAGGGCTTTTATCGCCTCCAGGAGACGATTCGCTCTCCCTTCTCCGTGTACACAGTTTCTTTTGTTTCGGCCGGACCCTCATCAAATTTCCTGTCGGCGGAGGGCTCCCAACTGTTTAGCCATGTTTGACAGTCTATCCCAACGAATTTGTTTAAGTTACCGCGATCGAACTCGACTTGATCCCTCAGTTTGGAGCTTATATAGCGAGGGAGGGATGAAGTAAAACGCGCCAAATGCGTCTCTTCCGTTGGACGATTCGCCAAATCAAGCTGACGTCAAATCTACTACAGTTAATAAACACACGCGCGAAACGAAACGCAGAGGAGAAAAGTGATTCAGTTGCCACTCGACTTTTTGCGCTTAAATCGTAATTTCGCGAAAATAACTTCCATGAAGTTAACAAGCTGAACGAGCTTTTATGTTTCGAGTTAAATCGAGCCAGCATGAGTTGGTTTGACTTCCGGAAAGTTTTTCGCTCAGGGCGGCCGTCATGGCGGAAGCAAGAAAATAATGTGGAAACCGTCTCTCTCCGGTAGTCAAAGCTCAAAAATACAATGAAACACGAGACTATATCCGACCATGCTTCCGGTGGAGCTCACTTCTTATTTAAACGTGGATCCTTTGTGTTTCATACTAACGGTCTTTCAATCGAATAAATTTGCAGCATATCATATCCTCACGTTTCTCTCAGTAAGGTTTTTAATCCTTTTAACAAACCGATAATTTCTAATTAATTTTGCAAAACAAATAATTGTACAATTATCGCAATTTGGCAATTGTAGCTATTATCACTTATCTCTTAAATTAAAAAAAAATCGGAATTATACTTTCCTCTTCGATACGATTCCTTAATATTTGAATCCTTTGGACAATTTGTCCGCGAGTAATATCATTTTGCAGCTATACGTTTTGCCGAGAAGTTTGCTCGCAATTAAACGGAATCATTTCCACGGAAAAAAGTCTGATAGTTTTGCAAAGGAAATAAAAACTATCTGACAAATTAAACGGCTATGGAATAGCGCGTTCACTTTGTGACAAAATATCCTGAAAGAAATATTATACAACCTCGCGCCGCTTTAGAGCAGGTCCTTTATTGGCCCAATATTCGCGGCCACCGGCATTGAATTCATCGGCTTTTGTTCTTTTTATTTCCAATAACTCGAACTGGGCGCAACACGGCCCGCGTAATAGGAAACGTGTAACGCACTTACAATCCACGGTATTACTCTGGAAGCGATTGCTGTTTTACGAGAATTGAAGAAATTATTCAAATGATCATATAAAAGGAAACATAAATAGAACGAGTCGATAAAAATCTGATTTTCATCACAAAAACTATTTAAAAATAAAAATTGGGCTTACTTTTTATCTCTGTTAAATTTATTTTTATTCTTGAAAGTAACAATTGAAAATTGAGAAATATCTGTTAATTGAAATTAATGAGTATTATTTTTAAATGGATTACTTGAAAAATAAACAGCGAAGATAAAATCAACTAAGTATTGTGTAATATTGGACTGAGAGTAAAACATTTTTCAATGACTCAATAACAAATATATAATTATGAAAAGTGATTAGTTAAAAGATATTAAAATCATTTAAAATTGCAATGATCAATATTATTTACATCTTTGAAGGAAATATTGCGATGTCAAGCTTATTTTAATATATATTTTGCAATTATTCTTATAAAATTTCAACCTTTACAATTATTCCTTTTTTCTACGCAAAATAATATTCATTCTTTTATTATCGCAATCGATCAATAAGTCTATGAATAAAAATCTGAAGCAAACTGCAGCTGAAGAAACCGTGATGTGATCTTTACAGAATTTAATATAGCGAATAGCGCTGGCTTTCAGCTCGGATAATACGCGTGGAAGCACGATGCGCGCGGATTTTAGGATATAAATATATTTACGGAAGCGGAGAGCGCGCGCAAAAGAGGCGAACGCCGCGATGGGGGATAGACAGCGCAAGGATAACCGGCGCAAACGGACGCCGCCACCGCGCCCCTTTCATGTTACGAGGCTGAGTATCCGTAGCTCCGGCTGATTTACATTTACGATCACTCATCTCTGCCCCGACCTGGGCTAGTACTACAGCTTATTAACTCATTCGTCTCGGTCATGAATAATTTACCGTCTTGACACACCGTTGGGTACCGCCCAGTGTTGTTCGCGCGGGCCACGGATGGCCGTTCCTGTTCGGATAAGCGGTAGCTCGTTCTCTACGAAAAAGGGGCAGCTGGTTTAGAGCTATATGCGTTAAATGTTATAACGGCATACATAATAGGATCGGCCACTGAAAGAAGTTTTCACGAATGAGTGAATAAGTGATAAAAGATGTTTGTGTGTGTGTGTGCATTAGGAGTGTGAATTAACAAACAAGTAAAAAAATAATCGTATTTGAAATATAATGGTCACATTGTCCAATATTAACATAATGATTCTGTAACAAATAAAATTATTGGGATAAAGTAGTGCTTGATTTTTCAATCTTTCTGTAAGCATAGTGATGTGAAATAGTACAATTACAAACCTTGTTTCGCTCCATAAGCAGAAATAGGATGAAATGCACCTCGCTCCGTGTGGAAAGTTGTAATAGTCCAGTAAAATAAGGAATCAACTTCGGAATTTTTTGTAACAGGGTCAACTTTTGCCAATCTCTTCTAAATTGTATCAATAATATATGGTAAAAAGTCGACTTCCTAAAAAGTGCCGCTGTAATAGTTATTAAACAAAATAGGTGCAAAATTACAGTTTTTGCGAATAACTTTAAAATTTAATTTACCGAAAAAACTGCTTGCGCCAATCGAAAGAGGAGGAAATTTTACGCAAATAATGTGTAAGAAAAT
>NW_012026793.1:5575-8922 GCF_000956235.1 Wasmannia auropunctata | reverse complement strand
AGAAAAATACTTCACTTACTCGATCCATGTATTTGTCATTTAATTTATCATTTAATTTTGCAATAATTGTTTATAATTGCAACAATAAGAAAGCAGCGGCATTTTTTAATGGGTAGACTTTTATACGTACAGCATTTATAACAATTTTAAAAAAGTTTGAAGACGATACGACCTGTTACACGGAATTCCGAAGTTAAGCCCGATTTTTGTCTTATTTTACTGCATTATAAACCCATATGGAATCTTGATTAGCTTTGAAAAGCTGTATGCGTGCAGGACGCAACGGGTTCCGCCTTTCCTAAGAGGCGAAGGAAATTAACCACTCCGAAGGAAATACTTGACTTAAATTAGATTTTAGTATGGAATGGACCTCACTTTGTGCGAAAAGCACATGTGAAATTGTTAACAATTTTTTATGCAAAGCGAAATTCCACATAGATTTATAACTTTCCACGCGAGGTCCATTCCACACTAATTAAAATTTCGTTTGAAATCAGTTTCCTTTGAGGTAAACCACCCTACCCCTGCTCCCCATAGGAGAAAGCCACTGTGTCCACACATACACTTTTCAACGCTATATAAATTTCCACATGAGACTTTACTAACTTTTCACACAAAGCGAGGTACAGCCCACTCCGTCCCTGCTTGTGGGACAAAACAAGGTCTATTATATTGTACTATTTTACCTGCTTACTTTTACCTGCTAGAATAACTGAAAAATCAAGTATTATTTTCTTCTCAATAATTTTATTCGTCATTAGTTTTATTACAAAAATTATTAGTAATAATTAAATTATTATTGATCAATTTCTTACGGCTTTATACGACCCTACAGGTCCATCTACAATGAGAGTAGTAAGTCGTAAGTCTTAAGAAATTGATCAATTATAATCGATTATTCTTCTCATATTCAACTGTGATTAGTCAATTTTTTACGGCTTACGATTTACTACTTCTATTGTAGACGGCCCTTTAAGATCGATCTACAATGAGAGTAGTATATCGTAAGCCGTAAGAATAAATTGTAGTCGAATATAAAAAGAATAATCGACTGTGATTGCTTGTACACATTATGAAATGTTTATTGCTTTCGTCCTTTTGATAGATAAGTGCCGTTTAAAGCATATTTCAATCTGCATACATATATTAATCAACATATTTCTTATTGCAATTTTTTTCACTACGATCTTATATTTTGTACTCTTGTTTATTCATAAGTATTTGTTTATTTTCATAGATTTGTATTTGTTCTTGAGAAATATAAAAGAATGGAAGAGAAAGATTTAGTTATTGATTATACTACTAATAAAATCGTGGTATATGTTTCATTTGATTTCTAAAATACTGACACTGAATCATTCGGTCTCCCGCGGACGTCCACCTGAGTGGACTGGCTCGCGCGCGAATCTTCTCAATGACACGATAATTTTCACTATATACTTTTCACGTTCAGGTTACAGGAAGTCAATTGTCTCATAAAAATGGCAGATACATTTCCTTTTTGATTTGTCAGTCATAATGTAATTGTAAGTTTAAGTTCTAAATAGGAAGAGAATTTGGCCATCTCCACTCAGTCACTGACAACTGACTTATAATTATCTTATAACATACTACTGACTGGCTTATAACTAGATTCTGACTTTTGCTTTATGTCAGATGGCTTATTGTAGACAGCCCCAGACAGCCCCTAATGTATTCAATTTATTGACTCAACCCGACTCCGAGTCAATGGTCTGTTCTTTTTAAATACATCTTTTGCATAATTTAGCTTTTTTTTACAGTTAAAAAGACCAAATGAAAGTTGAAGTCAACAAAAATCAAACACACTATAATTATTGCCACCAACGAGATACTATTAAAGACCGACAATCTTATAGGAGTTGACGTGGCTAAAATTTAAGCAATTAATCAATATAAATATGATATTAATTTTGATTTTTTATTAGATGTTTTTTTTAAATATGTATATATATTTACAACTTGCTAATAGTAAATGTTATTTAAAACTGCATTTTTATATAGTTACCATACGTGTTTGATTATCCATAAAGATAATCAAACACATATGGTAACTGTATAAGATAAAATGGTAACAGTAAAAAAAATTGTAATTTTACGGCGCAATATATATAATATTATAGCATTATAAGTATTCATACTTATTTATAAAACATTTGTGTAACAAAAATATGATTTTAATACAAACATTTATATTAACAATCGCTAATTTATATCAGTAGTCAATAACATCGATGCTCTTCAATTACCTCTAAACCCTTTTGATGATTACGAAAAAATTTGCCCGGGATTGACAGTCTTCAATAATCTGGTTGGTATGCGTTTATTCAGTTTACTGTATTATAGTTCAATGCTGCCGACAGAGAGAAACATGAGAGCGGCCGTCCCGGCGTTTTACGTGAGACCGTCAGAATCCCCCGTACATTAGCGCTAGTACATCCATTTTTGAAACGGGTACTATGTAACGCTCTATGTTTCTCTCTGGTTATACAATTACGTATGATTTAATTGTATTAAAACCTGATTTTTTTGAAGTATAATAATATAAAAACAAAACATGTAATTAGATCTATTTTCTTAATTATATTAAAATAAATAATCTATATAAGATATAATAAAGAACACTATCTTTTTATGTTTTTTGGAAATCTAAATAAGTGTTTCTTTTTGTCTCCTTTAGTATTTATACTTTGATAATTTTTAAAAGCACACTATCCGCTTCTGTTTATATTATATTTTATAAATTGTAAATTATAAATTTGTCCCTCGATCGTGATTTGAAAAACCAAACACAGCATAATTCTCAATAGATTATTCCCGCGTAGGTCGCTATACTACATATTTAAGTGTGCATTTTCGTCGCGAATGACAATCATTTCACGGATTTTGGTTTGAGTGAATCTAATTTACGTACCTATACTCGTGCCGTTGTCAATCACGTATATATGGTTCCTCTTCAATGCGCGTTCTCTTTCATTTATCCTATAATCCTAAATATGGATAAGTAGCGGTTCGAATCATCCATTATTGACGTTTTGTGAATAATCGTAAAATACAAGTTACGAGAGAGAATTTTTACAACAAATAGTTAAACAAAATTTGGAAAATGCTGCAGGTTTTGTTATCAGTTTAATAAACTTATTCCATTGTCTAGATTGTTTAGAGTCTCTGATGAATAAAAAGCAATCCCTGGTGAAAATAAAAATTGAAGCGTAACTCGAATGTTAGGGGAGAATAACAAGTATAAATTCGAAATTTCTAAGAGGCGAAAATTGGAACGATGAAAGAGGCATTTATGCTTCTTTTACCTTTTGTTGTCCCAATTGTTT
>NW_012026793.1:5004-5555 GCF_000956235.1 Wasmannia auropunctata | reverse complement strand
TTATTAATTATTCTAAAATATTTATGGGACGAGACAAATATCTGGGCAAAATTCGTTAAGTTGAAATAAGATATTTGAGGACATAAAATTTTTATTTTCATAAAATTTGACCTATTTCTAATTTTGCACAGATACTTATCTTACTTGATGTTCTTGCTTTTTTTTTCTCTTTCTCTCTCTTTCTCTCTCTCTTTCTCTCTCTTTCTTTTTTTATCAGGGAATAAAAATTAAAATATTTGATTATACACGTAGTTTATAAATTAAGTTTACTAATTCTGCTTGACATAATTAATTTCTGACTAGTTGTTCAGAAAATAATTTTTTATCAAATTATCTATAAAAAAATATCATTTTCTGTTCAATAAAACTAATCAATTTTACAAATTTTTTTTCTTAATCATTAAACTATCCATAATAAACTTAAAATAATAAAAGCTGATTTTTTTGTAATTAACTTTCCCCAGGTATTTTTCGACTCACAATCAGACACAATAAAATAATTTTATTTTGCAATTTAAGCAAAATTTCAATGTCAACAATGAAAAGTATTA